>NC_141236.1:6422500-6690000 GCF_054856515.1 Filicampus tigris | reverse complement strand
TGCCCCCCGGCCCCCAGTGCCTCAGTACCTCACGAAGCTGCTCAACTCCGAGCGCTACATGCTCAACCCGCGCGCCCTCATGTACCAGTGTCTGAAGAAGTAGACCCCCCCCCCCTGCCCGCCCCGTGTGAGGACGGAGACAATGTCTGCCGTTGCCATGTTGTCTGCTTCCAGCCCGAAGATGACACCGAGCGACCTCCACATGACAACATGCCTTGGGACTGCGCGACCGGTGCTAACGTGACATCACGCTCCACGTTTACTTCACTGAAGCTCATCTGTCAACGGTGCGATTCTGATACAGTGGTACTTGGACTTCGGCATCTAATTCGCTCCACGCTTGTAAGTCAGCTCGTTTTTTTTTTTTATCCGTTAATTAATTCATCTGCTTCTTCTTTTGAGCGGTCACTCTATGGAAAATGCAAGCACAAAACCACAGATTCACCGCTAGGTCACCACATGAACTGATGGTGGCCGGATGTTAAATTCGCTGCTGCCATCTAGCTACATTTCTAAAGATAAAATCAAATCATGGAGGTGACACATTCACGCCATGAAAAGCACAACAGTTCAGTACATTTTTAAAATATTAGAATAATGTTGGCAATGACATACATTGAAACTATTTCATGCTTTGGTAATGTTTGAGCTGTGTGAAAACAGTTTTGCATATAGTCGCTGTCCAGCATGTATCACCAGATTTGGGGATTTTATTGTGACAAAATTGGGAGTTTTTTTTTTAAATCTGAAAAACAACCAAAACAATTTTATGTATCAAAAAATTATAAATGAGAAAAAGTAGGGATTTAAAAAAAAAAAAAAACTTTTTTTTTTTTACTTAACAATTTTGGATTTTATCTAAAAAATAGCAAGAATGACACCATCTGATCTCCACATTTAGAAATACGTAATTTTTTGTGTGTATATATATATATATATATATATATATATATATATATATATATATATATATATACATACATACATACACAGATATATATATGATTGAAAAAATAATGGAGAGACTTTGTAATTACTTTTGATTAATTACATTTGAATCAGAGACAATTTGTTTCAAGAAGCTACATTTTTTTATTTAAATACATATCGGTGGACAAATAAATATTGTTAACCGGAAAAACACATTTCATCACATTTCAGTATAAACACTAGAGAAGCAAAGAAAATATTGCTGGCCAAAACTGAACAGAAAGCTAAACTGCCGTTGTAAGACCAAACAACACCTCCGCACCTACTTAATCCCTCTCTTTCAGCCAGTTGCTCAGACAAACTAACCTGTTCACATCTTCCGGGCTCAAGGCAGCTCTCTTTTTCGTAACGATGTGACCTTCAAGTGAGAACAGCCTCTCACATGGGACCGAAGTGGCAGGACTACTCAGATACTTGCGGGCCAGGACAGACAGCTGTGGGTGCGTCCCTGCTCGACTGGACCACCACTGGAGCGGGCAGTCTGTCTCGCTGATGCTGGATTCTGCTCGATACAAATTCAGGGCCCTGTTACACTGGTCTTCTTCATCCGATTCAGAGTCTGAATCAAATGAACCGAGGAGGAGCCTCTTTTTCTTTGCTGCCTCCGGAGTGGTGCTCCCTTGGCACTTTTCTTGCAGCAGGGTTTCAAGGCTGGTCCAAACTTCTTCTCGCTCTCCCCTCGCAAGACACTTTAAATCCTTAAAGCGTGGGTCAAGCGCGGTGGCCATCTTGAGCCATTCGTGGTTGAGCGTTGCTGCATGTTGGGTTAAATCTGTTCTGAAGGCAGTCTTGAATTTCACCATGTGGTTTGAGTCATCATCCGAGACCCCCATGGTGTGGCGCAGGTGGCAGAGAGCGGGTAAAACCACCGAACATGAGACATACGTCTCACCTCCGAGGAGCTCAGACACAAATCTGCAGTAGAAAGTTCAGGAAAGTCATTATTAATAGCAATATAGCAAGCTATAAATATCAAAGAACCATTTAAACGTGGCTGGCAGAGAATGAATTTGAAAATACTTTTATTTACCTGCATGGCTCAAGGACAGTCGTCAGATTTTGGAGTTCGAGAAGCTCGCTTGGAGTTAGTATTTCTATCTTTTGCTTCTTATTCTCTAAAGCAGCAAAAACAGCCTCTTGGTTCTTCATCAGACAGGAGATCATATCAAGCGTCGAATTCCATCTTGTGGAAACATCCTGTATGAGTGACTCTTTTTCTTGCCCCAGTCTTGATTGCGTCTGGTGTAGTTCCTCCGTGTTAGCAGGGCTGTGTTTAAAGTGCCCCACGATATTGCGACATTTTTCTAATGCATCATTGAAGCCACCTTCAGCAAGGCTAACAGTGACGGTCCTCTGCAAGATGTGAGCAATACACGGCATATGTTGGAATGGGAGGGGTCTTGCTGCATCTATTATGGTTTGTGCACAGTCTGTTCCAATTGTGGTGACCTTCTGTTGAATTCCCCACGTCTCTGCCACGGAGAGGAACTGTTCCGCGCAGTTTTCAGCATCGTGTCTTCTGTCTGTCTCCAGCACAGTCAGGGCAAAAGACTTGAAATGCCATGTCCCGTCTGTGACGGCAGCGATGTGTGCAGCGACGCCGATGTAACTCCCATTCCGAACGGAGGTCCAATGATCCCCCGTCAGTGCCACAAATTGAGCTTTCTTCAAAGCGTCCGATTTTGCCTGTTTTCCAGTGTCATAGAGTTGTTGAATTATGGCTGAAATCGTATTTCTGCAAGGCAGTTTCAAAATTGGATCACATGTCGCGATCTGCAGCGCCTTTTCTAGCCCTTTATCTTCGACCACTGATAATGGTCTGCAGTCCAGAGCAATCCACTCAGCGAGTGAGCTTGCCAGTTGTTCCGATGTTGACTTGCTTGTACTGGGCCTGAAACCAGTCATGTTATCAAAATTGGTTTGCCGACGACTCGTGCCGCTAATTGCTATTGCGCCATTTGCGCTGGCCTCAACGTGCTTTGCATTCAGATGGTAGCGGAGGGTCGAACTGCTGCGGTGGTACGCGAACTCTTTTTGGCAGAGTATGCACAAAACCACGCGTTTATTAACGCCTCCATCGGGTAATTTTTTGAAAATAAATTTGCCTCCCAACAGTCCAAACGCCGTATTTTCATCCGAATCCTCCATGTTGACTTCCGTCAGTGTAATCGGTGCACCTGGAACTGTGCAGCGACAAAGGTTCCTACTGTAAAAATGTTTAATGTAGTTTTTTGGGGGGTGGGGGATAAACTAATAAATTCACACCTCATGTAATATAGAAATTCACATTTTGGAGATACATTTTCTGTACAGCGACAATTTACTAATTCCTGGCATGTAAACGAATGCAAAAAATATTCAATATTCAGCATTTCAAGAACAGCAATTTACATTTAACAAAAATCATTTCGTCAAAGCAAGAAACGTGTTGATATTTAAGACAATTGTATATTTGAAATAAGGAGCTAAGGCAGCTGCGATCAAATGAATGTGTACATTTTATTTTGTGCTCTGCTGGACTTTTCTCCATTTTTTATTTTCATTGAATTTGAATGTTGTCAGAATCAAGATATTTGCAAATTTCAACTGATTTTCATTTCAAATCAATTATTTCCTTGCGGTGACAAGGCCTACAAGTCGTTTTGAATGAAAACTAAATTAACTGCCGGTAAATGTCCCATTCACATGTAGTTGATGCAAACCACAATACTCCATAACTGCAATTCAAACAATGATGTTATTGACATCCTGTCCAAATTAGTTTTATATTGTTTTTGTTTTGTTTTTGGGGTGGGGTGGCGAAAAAAAAAAATATTTCAGCTGCAACTGTATCATAATTTGATTACCATTAATTATATTTTACGGTCTCAAAGCTGCCTCAAACATTGTTTATAAACTTTCATAATACAGGATGTCCCAAACATATGAAACATTTCCTTTCTACCATTTAGTTTCAGATATAATTCAGACAGCCACAAGGCCATCATTTGAGTGTCGGCTTTGCCCTTTTTGTATGCAAATCATTCCTATTGCCCATGGCTTTATCAATTGACATTGGAGCAGTGTTGCAAAATTGCTACCTGGCAAGACGTTTTTCTGTCCCCGACTGAATGTCAAAACTGCAAAGCCGAAGTTTTCAAATGCTAATGGCTCATACCTGAAACAAAGAAAAAAAAAAGTATAGTGACATTTGGGACAGTGTACAGTATACAATCAATCAGGTTTATACCACCCCAAAAACAAACAAAAAAAGGGATTTGAATATTCTACCTTTTTAAGGCAATTAGTATGCAACGGTGTGTTTTTGTCTATTAAAGTGGCTACAACTATTTGAATGATACCATGTTGATACAAATGTCATTGTTTGGATCAAGACCTCGTCCTGGATTGGAGTCCACTGACCAAACGTGGTCCACAAACTGAATATTACTGTGCCTATAAATGTGACTTTCAACAGGGAAGACACGCAAGTTAATGTGAACGAGTGCTGTGTTTGAACTGAAGTGCTATGTACCGTTTTCGTAGTTCTGCTTTTTCTTTTCTACTCGCACACATAAATTGTACAGAATGGATAATTCAACCAACAGCTAGATGACACTGCAGAGAGCTGTGACGTCGCCAATTTTTGGGGGTAGCTTTTTATTTAGAGCGTGTTTCTAAGGTGTTTTATATCAAAACTATTTTTTAGTCTGGCTTTACTTTTATGGTTATTATACCTCTTTTTGTCAATTTGTACGGCAACGTGTTTTGTCAGCATGAAAGTGTATTGGAGCACACATTGTGACGTTGAGTACGTACAAGAGTATACAGTACTTGTACAAGGGCTACCCTTTCTTAAATCAACAGAGAATGGAGAATTCAAATGTTTTTTTTTGTATAAAATGATTGAATTTTGTCTCATTTGTGTGCATCATTTCAGTCAACTCAACTGTATTTATAGGTGGATACCCATTCATGATTTCAAACGAACACACTGGACCAAAGTATTTGCTGATTAGTGATTTTTTTTTTTTTTTTTTTTTTTAATTTGCAGGAAGTGAAAAAGAGGGCAAACCAATAGCTAGCAGAAAGAACAATGAGTGTAAAGCACACTCCAAGTCTGTATACACCCTGTGAGACGGTCGCAGCAAAGGCAACACAAATAATCCCCTGTGATGGCCTTTTCGCAAATTTTGCACATTTTTGGGAGGCTGCGGGACATTTTCACTCAAAGTAGCAAACAGGTGGAGAGAAAAGTGCAAACTGTGCCACTTTCGAAGAAGCCGACTATTCCACAGCCACAGACATTTGAAATCGTTTACAGACTTGACTGAAATTTGCTCACGTTAATTCTCACAGACTAGCAAAGCACATACAGAGCAGACACAAGTGTAAAAAATAAAATAAAATAATGTTCACATTGATGGAAAGCAGCCTCTCGTGTAAAATGAATGCCACCTTCACAGAGTTGCCCACAAGTCAGGAGCTTGTGTATAAAGTAACAGCGTGAATTCAAACAGCAGCACTGGAGAACCGTTTTTCCTATCTGGGTTGCACAAAATTTGGAACGAATTCTGTATTATATATTACGAGCATGTGCAGGTTGAATGTTTTTCGACTTTTTTCTTTTTTTTTTTATAATTGTTCTGAAAATTGCATGAAAAAAGGAGTGAGTAGAAGCTTACATTCAGAACAAGCAACGGCCACAATAGTGCTGGAAGTGAATTACAGTCAAACACAAATAAATAGTTGGGATATTTTCGACTTGTAGGGCTACACGCTTTCTCCCAATTATCTTCAGCTTGACAGGAAACAGCCCCATCAAGTTTAAATAGGAGCCGACAAGCAGACTTGACAACACTTCAGTAATCTGGAAGGGGGCGGGGCGGGGGGGCGGGGCGACGGCTATTTAACAGTAAAAATGTTAAAAATACACTTTTAATACTGACTTAAGGAAAAAAAACACTGCTTTCTCGCAGTTAAACATTTTATGACTTTTAAGTTAAAGAAACTAGCCCGAGAGCGAAAGTTTTTTTTTTTTTCCTTGTTGCAATGAGGCTTGATGGCTGTACTGGTTGGGAGAGAAGAACAAAATACAAAAAAAAAAGAGAGAGAGAAAGAGAGAGAGAGAACCACTTAGTGGCAGCTTTGTCCCACCAGAACATACAAAGACTGCGGCGAGGGAGCGCAGTCAAGAGCAAGGCTTTCCTCCTCTGTGTACAAGGAGGAGGGAGACGGCAGCCGGCCCGGGACGTGGGAGCAGGGGACCGCTGGGGGTCCTCTGCTACGAGGAGACCGTCACGGGGTTGAGGGACCCGTTGCGGCTGTAGAACTTGGAGAAGGCCTCTTCGAGAACGCACGCAAGACGAGGCTGATCGCCCTGGACGCCAAAAGTCAAGCAAATGTCTTCAGAAGGCAGTAAGGTGAATTCAATAAAGTTATTTCCTCATATCGTCCAGAATCGTTTAACACCTCAAGAGGTCAACGCCACAAAACGGTGTGTTTGTGCTCAAGATGCCTACTGCAAAACATGGCAGCGCAAGTTTCTACAGAAGGTAAAAGGGGGAAGTTGGCATCCAGCTCTCAAGTGTTTATTCAAGCGGAAGACGGAACTAAATGCAGTAGGACGCATGTAAACACGGAGGCCACCACGAGTTGACAAGTTGCCTCACTTACCTCACTGATGAAGCCCAGCTGAACAAGCTCCACAGCCAACTCTTGCACATTCTCATCTAAACCAAAGAACACAAAATGAACGAGCTCCATCAAGAGACGGCGGGCCGGTCGCCTGCTTGGCGAGATCGGAACGTACTCGGTAACAGGTCGCAGCTCAAGTGTCGGTTGAGTTTGTCCTCGAGTTTGAGCAGTAACGTCAGCTAAAGAGGGAGACATTACGTTTAGGGCTTTCGTGCGTGTGTGTGTGTGTGTGTGACGAGGATGAGGTGCCTCACATGATGCTTGGCGCCTTCATCCACGGGCTCAATGTTGCACTGCATCTGAAGCACCTGTGGACAGCCGGCATTGTTGTCACGCGGCGAGCAAAGGGCTTCGTTAGCATTGGCCGCGCCGCTAGTTCTCACCTTCCTGGTCTCAAGTTCCGCAGGTTCCGGGGTGGGCGTTTTGACAGAGGGCGGCACGATGGGCGACTTCACCGCCTCCTGCTGAGGTTGCTGCGGACACGGAATCCCAAACGCCGTCAAGGGATAGATGCCGTTCCTGACACCCACAAGAGCAACGACTTCAAATATCGCACACAGTCATCAGGCAAACTGGCCGTGATTGTATTTGTCATTTATGGCACATTTTGCTCTCCTGCCGGCAATCCTACCTGACGTCCTCCAGGAATTTGTCCAGCTCAAGGGCAGGAAACTGGGACAGCCTGAGGACAAAGGCAAAGTCAGTCAGTCTGAATTCTAGTCCTCAAACCAACCAACGTGGAAGCTCGCTCACTTCATCTGAACGCCCTCCTTCCCCTCCACAATCACCAGGTTGGGGTCCATGTTCTTTGTCATCTCCTCTAACGCGTTCTCTGCAATCATATCTGCAGGCAAATAGGGTGAGGTGAGGACATCTAGATTTATTTCGACGCTCTCCCGATGGCCGCGTCGCCACTCACGCTGGTGGCTGACGATACAGTGAGCGGCCAGCAGCTTGAGCAGGGGCACCTCGAACAAGGCCTGGTGAAAGAGGAGCTCCCTGGCCGTGGGACGCTTGTCCGGGTCCACCTCCAGACACTTCTGGATGAATTCCTGGCAGAAGAGACCCGTGATGACAGTGTGAGGGGCTCACTTTCAACAAGCCCCTGCAGAAGACTGCTTACCCGTTGCAACGGGTCCTCTAGGGACTGAATGGCACTGTTTATGGCTTCTTGGGAAACGTACGACGAATCTCCATTACTCTGGATTTCTAACACTGCCATCTGTGAGAGGGATGGAAAATGACACGGGGAAATGAAGGTGTAAATAAAATCAAAAAATGGTTGCTTGTCGATATGTGCCCTGCAATTAACTGGCAAACAGTCCAGCAGGGTTAAGCCCTTTTCACGCTGCACTTAGCATGGCGCAGCTTTAGGCCCCTGTTGACCTGCAACCCTAATACGGATGCGCACAACGTTTGTATAGAAAAAGCAGAAATGAAGCCGTTTGGTCAAGAAGCTTAAAAGCAGCCCTCACCTCTAAGGCGCACATTCCAAAGGAGTAGATATCCACCGCAGTGGTGACATTGGCAACAGCTGGTGGGTTATACGATAATCAATTATGATTTTCACCAAACTAGATGGTAGTAATAAATAAAAGCAAAGGTCTTACCTCCATATTCCGGAGCAAAGAAATGAAGGCTCTTCTGCTCTTCCCGACATGTTTTCACATGGTTGTTAATTGTGTCTGGAGCCACTGGGATAAACGAAGGAAAGATGAGCTCCGGTATTTGAACGTGACGATATTCCGCCAACGCTCAGTGACTTTCTTCTACCTGAGCCAATCTTGATGAGGCCGTTGTGCTGGATGAAGATGGTGTCGCAGGTCAGGTTGCCGTGAATGATGGGAGGCTCACACGAGTGCAAGTAGCTGCCGCGTAGAGCAAAGCAATTGTTAGCAGCCCGAAGCAGACGTGAACGCGCCAAGGCGACGTCCCAAAGACTCACCTGAGAGCAGAAAGAATCTGTGTGCACCAGCGCTTCCAAGCCTGACACAAACATTTACAACAAGGTCAAATCCAGAATCTGGAAATTTCAATTGATGGGGGGCAGAGGGAGGGGGGGGGGGGTGGAATACATTACGCCTCCTTTAAACTGTCATCTTGATTCTCCACACCTTTTCATTCATGGTCTTGTGATTCTTCTTCGTCTTTTTCAGAAACTGTTTGAGACTTCCGGAGGACATGTACTCCGTGATGAAGATGACCTGCGGCAGGAAAAGGTACGAAACGGACAAGTCAACATGGCGGCCTGGGAGAGGAACGCGAGTGTGAGTGGCGTCTGTGTACCCGGGCTCGGTTCTCTTTGACGTCAGCCCAGTACTTGTGGAACTTGACGATGTTCAAATGCTCCAGCTGGATCAGATTGTCAAACACTGCCTTGACCTTTTCCTGCCAACAAAATGCAAAGAGTTCAGCACTGATCAAATGTTTTGGTTTGAATACTGAGAGACAAATACTTCATAAAAAACTATGAGCTTATTATTATTATTACTCAGATATACAGTTCACCACATTGAGCACCGACAATGCTGTCTTAAGGTTTTTGTTCACCTAAAATGGACTAAATACTCAATTGATATCATTTACGGAGATGAAATATTACTATAACGTCCCAGAATAAGTGTGGAAAAGGCACTTCCACCTATCTTTTGTGCTTATTTCTCTCTACTCCTTTTCCCCCCCTATTAAATATGTTCAACTCAAGAACAGCATGTTCTCCGCTTTTGTGCCGCAGGCAACAAGTCTGACCGCTTATTTTTAAGCAGCTTAAAACGCAAATGTAACCCAAGGCCATATTAAAAGTTTGTTGTTGGTGAGATGGTGGTAAGGAACTGAACAGGCGGGGCCAAAATACACCCTCCGTCTAGGAAGGGAAATGTCCCCAGAAACCACAAGGCGACACTGAGGTAAAGTAACTGGATTACAATGACAATGAATCCGTTCATAACATATCAAAGGCCTCGTTGACAATCACAGCAGAGTAATGTGATGCGGGAATCACATAGGATGGCGCAATTATCCCACACAGAACATATTAGGTAAGGAACAAGAAGTCTGCCTGCCGCTCCAGCCACACACTTGGTCCATAAACTCGCTCTGGCTCTTCAGATGGTGCCAAAGCAATAACAAATGCCATCAAAGGATAATAACTCAAGACTGCTCAAACGGTCACGAGAAGAGCAAAAAGAGGATACGCCTTCAGAGTAATACAGAACCTCATATATCATACAGTATGCCTTTCAGTATAATAGTATGCTCTGGTTGTATGTGTAGGTATTTTATTTGGAGAAACGTGCAAGCAAGTTGTGTCGTCTTTGTTTTCGCAAAGTCATGTTATATAGTAGTCTCCCGCTTTTTTCACAGTAAAATATGTTCGTTTATAAGTGTGGGGAGGGGTAAAGCGTTTTTTTTTAACTATGGTCTCTCAATATCACAGGTTTTCATCCTTTGCAGGCGGGTATAGGACATATCACCCCCATCATATTATTTTGGAACATACAAGTGTTAAGATGGAGAAAAGTAGTAGCTCGCAGTTCACCAACCTCTTGTAACTTGAAGTTTTTCCTTTCTGAGAACATGACTTCATTCCACACCACCTCAACGCCCTCCTCAGTGTCCATGGCCAAGTAGGCATTATCGATGCCGGGTACATTTCGTTGATTCACCTTCGGGGAGGACAATCAAATGTTATAATCGTAATGCAGGGGTGGCCAGTAAGAAAGTACAAATACTCCTTACTTTCATCTGCTTATTTTGTCAAAATAGACTGATAACTTTTTCCCCTGAAACAGGTATTGTAAAGAATTGACTGTTTGCTTTCGTACTTCATGCATACCCGAGTCTGTACTTATTACTTTAACTTTACTACAGGGGTTGACTCAGTACTTTCACCACCAGTCTTTTGTTCCCACAAGTATCTGTACTTCTATTTATGTACGTAGTGAGAAAAAATAGCTTTGAGCGTTACTGTACTGTCTAATTACCTCCTCTCTGCGCTTCTGCCAACGTCCACACGGACTTTCCTCCAAGATCTCAGACTCGTCCTCGCTTTCCTCCTCCTCGTCCTCCGTGGCGGCCGGCTGGTTCACCACCGACACGGGGGGGGACACAGACGACACGCCTTGACCGGCGGCGGCCACAGCAGCCATCGGATCGGCCTTGGCTTCCTGGACCGTGTCCGGGGCCTGCTTGCTTTCGGAGCCCTCAGACATGTTGGCTGGTCACGCCGAGCAGCCTGCCGCGCGACACTGACGATGAGGCCCATTCATCGATCATGCGCACTCATTGTATTTGATCATTAGCTTGAACAACAATTGCAAGGGTGGATGGTAGCAAAGCGGAAACCGCCCGGTGATAACAGCTGGCGCTTTGAGTAATGCCACGATCGCCATAAAGAAAAGACCACGATATAAGAAAATGAAAAACACGAGTAGCAGAAAACAACATAATACATACGTGTTAAAGGAAGGAAATGTGACGGTGTCAGCTCCAGTTTATCAGACTTTCTTCTCTGGGTCCAAGCTTTTTTTTTTAAAGCTTCGTTCGCTAAAAAGAAGAAAAAATATCTTCTGGGTTCCTCGGCGAAGTTGCGGCTATCTTCCTTAGCTACAGAACACCGCCAGGGCGATAGTAGCTACGAGAAAGCTTCGTAACAGGATTCAATTTCCACTGAATAAGTCACTTCGAATGCTTAGCGGAATTGCAAGCTAACTAGCGTTAGCCTTCCGAAGCAGCCAACCGCTCCTTGGGTTAACCTTGCTGCTACTCGCCAGATTATTCTGCGTGGACAAGGCTGACAATTAAACACAGTTGACAAAATTACACTATTACACACATTTACTGACACCTAACATAGCAAAGTTTCATTTGATAACGCCACAGACAGGTAAAGGAGTCAACTAACGTGGCATATTGAAGAACGGAAGAGAGCTAGTTTGCACACAGAGCCAAATGTGATGGCGACAAGTTGCAGATACACACTCACTGCACTACTCAAACGCATACGTCAGAGTAAACTCAGGTTGCCAGATCCTATAAAATACACCCCCTTCTGCGCAGCTAAAATCGCTGAAAATTATATATATATTTTTAAAGGTTTTACATTCTCACACTTTCTGAACCTCCTTGAACGCAAGATAACTAAAACAATCAGATTTAGACTTAAATATACTGATATGCTGTATATCATATTAAGTCAACATGTTTTTTTTGTGCGTGTTCTAGTCGCTCGCGTATCGTACTGTTAAAAGATATCTGGCAACCATGGATATAGCATTTAATTGATAATATTTTTTAACAGAGGACACACATCACAGAATCACTAACGTTTTGTAGATGATAGAAAACACACATAAATGAAATCACAGCAAAAGAAAACAAAATAAAAATCTAATTCTACTGAAATACTTGCCTTACATGTGTGTTTTTAACTGCTTTTTAAAATGTGCACTGAAAAGGCAGCTCTAAGATGAGAAAGAAGTGTATTCCACCTCAATAAAGTGAAGGTATGGGTATACATTTATACACGACTATGCAAAGTGAAGACTACTGTTTAGTTGTTCCTTCAATTACAATTATTATTATTTTTACCACTTGATGTCAATGTACTATGAAATATACAGTATATTAAAACTAGACCATATAATAAAATAACAAAACTTTAGAATATCTATTTCTTATAACTGATCAACTGAAGAGATTTTAAAGTAAGAGATGCCTTTATCGATGGAGGCCTTTATGATGCGAATTGTTGTTTTTTTAAAATGATTCTTTTAAACGAATACAAAATAGGATGTAATAATATGTTCAGTGCCAGCAGAGTGACCAAATGGCTGCCTCATGGTTTCAGGGTTCAAATCTAGGCTTGGGCCTTCTTGAGAGGAGTTTTGCCATGTTTTGTCTTGGTGCTTCCTCCTATGTTCCAGAAATATGATTGTTAGCTTCAGGGAAGACTGTAAATAATGCTTAGGCATAAGTGAGTGTGAATGGTTGTTGGTCTATATGTGCTCTTGGATTGACTGGAAACCAGTTTAGAATGTACCTTGCTGCCCGCTCAAAGTCAGCTGGGATCGACTCCAGCTCACCCTTGACCCTAAAATAAGCACGACACAAATGGATGGTTGGAATCCGTACAATATATTCTCTGGTCAAGCTCCCATTTTTATAATTTTCCTAGATTCTGATTTATTAGTTAATTAATTATTAGAAAAAGATGCAGGAGTCTATTTATTGCATTGTGTCAACTTGAAGTGCATATTATTCATAATCGCACTTTGTTGGTGTAAGTACAGTTACTGAGGTCAATTGGTTCATTTATTGTTTAAAAATGCTGTGTCAACCATGTCTCTTTCTCCTGATGTGTATTTTTGGAGCCAGCCTACCAGAAGCCTCCTCCCCTCCTTGTGAGGGGCCTATATTTAGGTCCAGCGCCCAAGAGTGCGACAGTTCATTTGGGTGTCACTATTTACAGCTGATAACTTGCACTAAAAGTGATCACCGGAGCTGCATAGGACACTTCCCTGGACTGGTTTCACAAGTTGATGCACTGTCTCAACGACAGCGAAGTATTTCGAGATTGAAATCCCAACTGCTATCTATAGGAATGAGTGGAAAGAATATGGAGGCCCAGGGTCATAAAGTACCTCTCGTGGAGGATACAAACGTGCGAGTGCTTGAAGAAACGGGAGCATCGCAGGCGCCCGACGAGCGGGCAGACTACCCCTTAGCCGGAGCCAACTCCATCTACTCGGCCATCCTTAGCAGGAACGAGGCCGTCAGGGATGCCAAGCGTCTCAAGACCTTCATGGAGCTGCGAGACAAGTACGTGAAGAAGAAGGTGCTCTTCGAGGACCCTCTTTTCCCGGCCTGCGACTCCTCACTCTTCTACAGCCACCACAAGCCCCCCATGAAGTTTGTGTGGAAACGACCCTCGGTGAGTGAACGCGCTCTCATCACTTGGGGGTGTCATGGTGACACATCCGCATGGAGGTCTGGGCACCAACAGAGAGTGATGCTGAATGTCTAATTTCAAACCTAAATGTCCTTAGAGAGTGGCTCAATTTGTCTGGTAAAAGTGCTGAATTTATATTGTATTCAAATGAGCAGAAGGAAAAAAAGAATGTTTCCTTGGTCCTAGGTGCCACCCCTCTACAAAATTGAATGAAAAGCGCAACCCCTCTATTATTAGTATGCATATAAGTATCAGTCATAAATGAGTGATATCATTTTATGATGCTAATAATATTTTTAACTTGACTACACTTCACAAGCAAATATTAAAAGAACTGTTATATAATTCCACCAAGTGTAACTTAGCGAGGTCAGGTGCACATCTGCTCAATGTATTAAAAAAATAAGTAAATTTGTGTAAAAAAAAAAAAAGAAGCCATGCTCAAATTTGGATTCATTTAACAATGTTCATTATTATAGCTGCAGTTTGCATCATACTGAGCTGTTTCTAAGATATTGTCCCAGGTGAATTAGGTAATCAACCAGGGGCGTTACCAGAGGGGGGGCTGGGTGGTTAGTGCCCAACCAAAGAAAACTGGACGAGGATCTGCTGAATGGTAAATAAAAAATCAAATCAATTTTTATTTGTTTAGCCCAAATCACAAAAACAGTTATCTCAATTAAGGAGAAAACAAAACACGTTTGAATCTGCAGTAGCCCTACGCTGGATTTCGACCTACTTGAGCATTGTAGCACTTTTTTTGCCCCCAAGGGAAGACTAATGCCCACCCACACCTGGCATCCTGGTAACACCACTGTAATCAACTAATCTTCTCAGCATTGTGCAATGCACTTCTTCAAGCTAATAATCATACTGTAAAATTGTTTTGTAAAAGTAAGTTTTTCTTTGCACTGGATATTATTACATTGTGCAAGTGTACTTAATATTGTGGCCTGTGAGAGTGTTGATAAACACTACGAACATGTGCTGGAGTGCTTTTACTAATAATACCAGTAATGTAGTGTGATATTTCACCTTAATTACACATGGCTGCCCCCACTGGGAAATATGAATCCCATCTCGGGAGTATGTACTATATTCGAAACATGAATCGACATTTTTTACATGAATGGTCAACCATAAGTTTGTGTGCGTATGTGATAGAGTTACATACTGCATACAGCTGATTATTAAGGCAGCCATAACAGAGATGTGCACTGTGGTTATGAGGTGCTAGCCGGCCTGGATTTAAGACAACATTGAGAGGTGGTGACCTGGAGAACTCTATAGCAGCTGCTTGCCTCTGAATATGTGACAAATGCGGGACAGCGCTGTTCAGAGGTCCCAGCTGGGGTTTGGGTTGCAGGAGTTGCACCCTCGTCCTGTCAGTCACAGCAAATGTCATATTTAGATTTGTAAACACAGATGTACTGCTTAATTGCAACAGATCCCATTTCAAACTACTGCACTGTCATAATATTTTTTTTCTGGGAACACCATGTTTTTGTTAACTGTGCAAACATAATAAATACATTTTGGGCTCTATTTTCCTAGACAGTGCCAGTGTACTTGGTGTAAAAATGGGCGCGTTTTCATTTTTGTGCAGGGGCAAGTCTAGTTTACCATGTTTGGGAATTTGGTGACTGAAAATAGACCTTAGAACAGCAAGTCTAAGTTGTGGTGCAGGTGGCGTATTGCAATTTTGGTTAATTTGATCGAGGTGCAGGCAGATAGTTATTGTATTTCATTCATAAATATGACAACAGTGTGCATTGATCCCTTGGCATCATTGTAGAAATCAATTTATTGAAGGCATCATTATCATCATTCAATATTATATTTTTTAAAACATGCCCCTGGGCCGCACAACATCCATGCGGCAGTGGTGGAAACACACAAAACGAATGAGCGAACAGTCGACAGCTTGGCGTACTATAGCCAAAACATAATTTGTCTTAATTAAGGCTACATAGCGGTTAGCATGGAGGGAGTCAGCTGCCACTCCCATAATCAAAGAATCTTACATTTCTGACATGTACGTACATTTAATATGATTCCGCTTCTGAAGTGAATGACTCCTTTTTTTCTTTTCCGTGACAGGAAATATGTGAAAACCCTCAATTCATTGTGGATGCAGCCAGCAGGACAGACATCTGTCAGGGAGAGTTGGGTAATGTCGAAATAACTCGTGAAATTATTTTTTTTAAAATATCGTTTTTGCAGTGTATGTTTTCCGGTTACTGTTCTACATTAAATGTGTTGAACTGAATGGCTTGCTACAGCAATTAATAACAATAATAAAAAAAAAAAAAACATGTTAGGAACATGTATGTTTGTATCGGCTGCTGACAGGTGACTGCTGGCTGCTGGCCGCCATCACCTGTCTGACTCTGAACGAGAAGCTTCTCTACAGAGTGATTCCTCGGGGTCAGAGCTTCACGGAAAACTATGCCGGAATCTTCCATTTCCAGGTTGTTTTTGGTACAGTCCAGCTGTGCTTTGTGTCATTGTTGCAATTTGAATTTATTTGAATAAAACGTTATGTATGAATTGTAAATTGTTTTACTTACATTTTGCATACATTTCGCACAGAAAAGGTTCCAAACCATTGTAAATTACAACTTATTGTTACTGTATACACTGTATATACTGTGTATAAACATTTTACCATCTTTATGTATGTGTCACCCAAATGCAACTGACATGTATTGTCCTCAGTTCTGGCGTTACGGCGAGTGGATCGATGTGGTCGTTGACGACCGCATCCCCACCTACAACAACCGGCTGGTGTTCACCAAATCTTTCCGAGAGAACGAATTCTGGAGCGCTCTTCTGGAAAAAGCCTACGCCAAGTAAGACTCCCTGCGTCCTCTTCCTTTCATAGAATACAATCGGAACGATTGATTGATTGAAGATTGATTTCTGTAATGGCAACTCTCTCAGGGTGAACGGATCTTACGAGGCCCTGAGAGGAGGCAACACCCTGGAAGCCATGGAGGACTTCACAGGAGGAGTCACCGAGTTCTTTGAGTTGTCTGAGGCACCTAAAGAAATCACCAAGATCATGAAGAAGGCCCTGCAAAGAGGCTCGCTGATGGGCTGCTCCATCGATGTGAGTGCGTGAAATGATTCTTTTCTTTTTTTTTAAATCTTTTGGCCAGGAGGAATAGTTACATTCTTACACAATTGGCAAAACAGAAAAAATGTTATAATGAAAGTTACAAAAAGATCTTTACTTTCCACCACTGCAGATGTAATAAATGTCCATTAAATTATAAACTATGTTGCAAAGGTTACCTCCCCCAGTCAAATGGAGTCTAAAACCGAACTTGGACTGGTCCGGGGACACGCCTACTCCATCATAGCCCTGGAGGAGGTAAATTCATGCCACATGCATTTTCTTTTTACTATGAGACACGAGGGTGATCTTGAGAAATGTTTTCTTTTCTAGTGCGACGAGGTTGCAAAGGACAGCAAAATCCACCTCATCCGCTTGCGCAATCCCTGGGGCCGAGTACTGTGGAAGGGACCTTGGAGCGCAAAGTAAAATCTGAAAAAAAACGTTTGTGCCTATAATGTGTCTATTTTTCCCCCTGCACGAAATACAGAATTCTGTGACGGTAGTAAGAAGTGCTAAAATTGAAAAAATGACACCAACTCTACTTTGCTTTTTTTCAGTTCAAAGGATTGGTCCACGATTTCTATTGCAGACAGGGACAACCTTAAAAAGCAAACTGTTGAGCAAAGTGAGTTCTGGTGAGTAAAATCCATACTCAGTTATTTGTTTGTACCCAAAACAATACTGAAACCTAAAATCTGCCCCTGAAAGTATTAGCCACTCTAATCCAACTCTCAAGTGTCAGCCACGGTCATCCTGGTAACGAAAGCTGGACTCGCCCATGGCCCAGAAGTATTTGGGGCGGAGTTTGGTGAAATACGGTATTTTGATAAAAGAACGCTAATATAATATTAAATAAATTGTGGGGGGAAAAAATGCATGTCTCCTTCAAGCAAATGCTATTACTTATGCTAATGACAACACAACATGACAGATGTCCTGGCTGGTCCATCATTATTGCAGTACAGATCAACGTATGTGATCTGGGGTCACCATGGCAACAGCAGAGATACTATTTTCCTTATTATAAGCCAGGGTATCATCAACATGACTTCAGATTGGAAAGCTAAATATTATCTAGTGCTAAGAAAAACACTACATGAAGCCTCCTCTTTCACATTCCCGCCCAGGATGTCGTTTGATGACTTCAAGAGGAACTACACCAAGCTGGAGATCTGCAACCTGACCCCCGACACGCTGCAGGGCGACGAAAGGCATAGCTGGAACGTGTCAGTCAACGAGGGTCGATGGGTCCGAGGCAGCTCAGCGGGGGGCTGTAGGAACTTCCCAGGTGGGGGAGCCAAGTATTTGACCAAACCATAATGTCATTTTACAAAGGTCCGCTAGCTTAATGCTAACACACAAGACCAATCGCCATAGACAGGTACACTAAACTAGAATCGATGTGCATTATAAACATTTAAACAATTTATTGAACACAAGCAGAGGGAACAAATGCGGACAAATCATATAACAATACTCATAGGCGCATATTCTTTATCCTCTGCACAAAATCATAGATAATTTAGCAGTTTAGTTTTGTTTCATCATCAGATCCTCATGTGGTACGTCGATGTGTTATCGGCCGGTGGCCAAGGCGCAAACACCAGAAGCAGCAACAAAACGCACATTTTACCCGAATTAACCAAAAGGGCGGAGCTAATTACACTGCAGTCTGTTGACTGGTCCAAAGAAATGAGTGCCTTTCACAACCAATTAGGAAGAACACAAAATATGTGACAGAAAGTCTAAATCTAATATTATTTGATGTTTTGTTACGGTTTAATACCGTACTCTCTACTAATAGTCATATAGACTTATCTTCAATTATAATGACTTGATGAATATGCGAATGAAATTATACAATTTTTTTGTCACCCAAATAACATTCTGTTATATATTTGATACTCATTGAAATGCTATTTTTGACAGATACCTTCTGGACCAACCCTCAGTATCACTTGCAGCTGTACGAGGATGACGACCCAGACGACCCGCAGGATCTCTGCACCGTGGTTGTGGCTCTCATGCAGAAAGGTCGTCGCATTCAAAAGCAGCTAGGGCCCAGGTTCCTCACAATCGGATTTTCCATTTACGAGGTAACGACTGCGTCACCCGACTTCAGCCACCCAGCAGGGCGCGCGAAACAGCTGATTCTCTGTTTGTTGTTTTGCAGGTGCCAAAAGAGGTACGCAACCAACGGCGAATTGACAATATACTACAAATCATATTAAACCAATGGTGGGGCACCACCTTATTTTTAAGCATCTAATTTCACGACCAACGACAATGAAATAGATTCTCTCAAATTAAAATGTCTTACAGGCTTAAAGTATACATTTAACTCATTCATTGCCATTGACGTATTGATTTGTCTTTTCACCGTCCATCTATTAAATCCCTGGAATTTATTGATATTTTTTTCAGTTTTTCAAACCTCGTGGGTCTGAACATGTCTGGCAGTGAATGAGTTAAGAGTATCAAAAATACCAAAATGTTAGATGACATTCCGCTTTCATATCGCAGATGTGCGGCTGTAATCGCCATCTCCAGAAGGACTTCTTTCTTTATAACGCCTCCAAGGCTAAATGCAAACATTACATGAATCTGCGCGAAATCACAGAGCGTGTCAGACTGCCGCCGGGAGAATACGTCGTCATCCCCACCACGTTTCAGCCTCATGAAGAGGGTCAGTTCATTCTGAGGGTCTTTTCTGAGAACAGGAGCACCTCAGAGTAAGCACGTCGGCCACGAATTGGTGACCACCACGACACCAAATTCATGTCTTTGTATGTCCTTTACAGGGAAGCGGAGAACACAATCGGGACTGATCAAACACGGGTTTGTGGCTATAGTAACGCAATGGTTCTATTTGATATTGCAGTGATGCAAGGTTTCAATTCAATGTAGACACATTTAGGCAGAATATTGTCTAACAGTACCATCATTTCTCATTTTCATGTGGCACACGATATCATCCCCTCATTATCTCACAACTAATCTGTTTCACCTCACTGGCATTTGTCTTATTGATCATCAGCAAGACAAGAAAAGGACGGACAAGGTAATGCATGTTTGACATTTTGCAAAGCTAATCAGATAAAGTAATCCATGATGACACAATAACTAATAACTCAATATGTTGTATTTTGTTTCCCCAGCCTATTGTGTACGTGTCCGATCGAGCATTCGCCAACAAAGAAATCCTGCATGACGGCATTCAGGGGGAGAAGAAGACGCCTAAAGTAAATTTGTTTTCTTTTCAACTAAAGCCATGATTGATTCATCAGAAGTTTCCATGCGGCGTGTATCTGGGTAGAACCTGAGTCATTTATGGCTCTGAAATGTAATCTAGGCTGGGTCAAATAACATGACTGGGGATAAAAGAATTGACCTCCCTGCCAGCTGATCTCAAGTGACTCCAACACCTGTTTTTTTTTTTCCCATGTGCTCATGTTCTTGATGGCTGATGTTTATATACTATACAGTACACAGCAACATCTTAAAGCGGAAGTCAAACCCAACATTTTCTTTAGTTCTATGTGCCTCCACTAGTCTAAACGCAGCATTCTAATTAATATTGCATTTGTGGAATATGAGTTAAGCAGCAAAATCCACTCGTTTTTAGCCATCTCAGGGGGCGGCCATTTTGTCGAAAATGACATCACAGTTGCTCAACCAATCAAGGGCTCGCTTGTTTTCTGAAGCCGAGTCATGATTGGTTGTTACCTGAGGTACGTATAAACTATCGGTATATACAAAGCTAATTAAGTATGCGGGCCGGTGCGTACAGTGCAGTTTCAAAGTTCCGCAGGGAGATACATTTATCCATCCACACTATCTGTATGTGGTAAAAATCAGTTTGTATTTTCTTATGTCGACCAGAAAAAACTCCTCCAGCCCGAGGAAGAAACCGAAGAGGAAAAACAGTTCCGTGTCATCTACGAACAAATAGCCGGCGAGGTAAGCAGGCAAACCAGATTCCCGCCTGAATTGTTGTGTTGAACCTAGCACTGATCCGCCCTGTCAGGATATGCAGATCTGCGCCAATGAGCTCCAGACCATAATGAAGAACGTGCTCTCCAAATGTGAGTCGACTTAAGACAGCACCACCCTGGGTCAGGTGAACCCTCGATCAAGCTGTGCCTCTTTACCCGCAGTGCACGAAAAGACGATGGAGGGTTTCAGCCTGGAGACGTGTCGCAGTATGATTGCCCTGATGGACGTATCCTTAACACTATGCTCGTCTTACGTGTTGGTTATGGAGGAGCAAATAACCAGGGTCATTGAACGTTATTTACGGTCTCCAGTTGTTCAATGCTGACATTTAAATCGTAAGACGGGTAAGTACAGTACATATAAAAAAGTCTACACACCCTTGAATGAGACCAAGATCAATCATTTCAGAATGTTTACCGCGCTACTTTTTTTTGTTTTTTTTCCATAACTGAGCCAAATTCCAGACAGATGGGACAGGAAAACTAAATCTCCAGGAGTTTAAACACTTGTGGAGGAAAATTAAACAGTGGCATGTATGTTTAATTATTCTATTATTATTATGGCGTGGCTTTGAAAAGCTGATGTGCGTTTACAGGTGATCTTCAAAGATTACGACAAAGAACAAACTGGCTCCATCAGCAGTTTCGAAATGAGAAACGCTGTTAATGCTGCAGGTGAGCAGCGGCGCAAAAATCCTTGCGTATCGTTGTACGATATGCTGTGATGTATGAACAAGCTTTGCAGTCTACCTCAACTCATTTCTTTTGTGTTCATCTGATCTCCGTGCCATGTTTTGGCCGCGAAGGCCTGCACCTCAACAAACAGTTGTATGACATCATCGCCATGCGCTACGCAGACAAGCGCCTCAACATCGACTTTGACAGCTACATCTGCTGTTTTGTCAGACTGGAGGGCATGTTTAGTATGTACAGTGCACATTGTATGATATTGTTCAAATGCGCATGTATATATGCAAACGTATCTTCTGCCCCTCCTTTAGGGGCTTTCAATGCTTTTGACAAGGATGGAGATGGACTAATCAAACTTAATGTGCTGGAGGTAAGCCAGATTTATTTTTCTATTCACTTGACCGCCTATTCAAACTTTTACCCCAAGTACCATACATATAGTGGCCTGGGGGATTTTATTTACTTCAGAGTGGCAGACATTTACAGGTGCATCTCCATCAATTTGATTATTGTGGAAAATTAAAAGTCAAACTGTACATTAGGAGAGTCACACCACGCAAAGTGAAATATTCCACCATTCTAGTTTTTATTTGACACATTTTTGATGATTACAGCTAAGCCCCGCCTTCCAAAATTCTCCATCTGAAGAAATGTGAATATTACTTAACAAACTCAAATAACTTAATATAGAAATGAAGTAGGAATAGGCTTTCTGAAAGCATTTTCCCACGTGTATAATCTATGAGTTAACTTTTTGAAATGAACTACTAAAATACTATAATTGACAACAGGACTATGAATTAATGGAGGTCATGTGTGTGACCAACATATATGACTTAACATGTATTATTTATTCGCTACATTTTAAATACTGTTAATGTGTTAAACAAATATTGTATATATATACACATCATTGTTTTTCCATTTTAATAATAATAATACACACATACATGAAACAAATGTTTTTCCTTGTGCTCCCCTTTAGTGGCTTCAGCTGACCATGTATTCGTAAACATCTCCACGTATGACCCAGCCCCTCTACAAAGTAGCAAGTCTTAATGGACAAATGTCACTCCTCCTTATGATTGTGTAAAAATATATGGAATGACGCAATGCTATTATAGTTTGTGGGCCTGTTGTTAAAGAAGACTTGGCAAAAGAGGGAATAAAGCCTTTTGTTTGGTGAGCATGAGTGTTAACCGTACGTCATTGCGCCCACATTCATTCAATGACACATATTTAACACATCAACATGGTGGTTGTTGGGGTAAATTACATGGAAATCCACGGATGTTGGTTAGTAGAGCATTTCTGATCAAAAACTTCACTGAAAAACTTCCCATGAAAAGTTTTGGTCGGAAATTTCAGATGTACAGTATCTCACATCTATGGGAAGCAATGAGGACTACTGGCCATAAACTGAACAATTCATGCAAATTTTAACATCTGTTACTTGTACATATTTATGGAATGGATAATGTGTGCTGCCTTAAGTAAATATGCATACAAACTAATACTGTACTTCTTAAAATTAAACAGTGACTCCAGTGGCCAAGACATTCAACATTTGTTTTCATTATTGTCCAAGCAGAATTCTTTGCACTATTTCCATACACTCCAGTTTATTCACATTTATTTTTACCGGTTTCCAACTTATATTGATTGTGCCGTGACTGATTCATGAATTGATCAAAAAGGTTTCGCAATAGCAATAAACCAGCTCTCCACTCATCTGGGATTGTTCATTATCAACCTGATATTTTTCATTTTCCTGTTTAATAAGGATTTACTAGAAGCTTTTCATTTTTGTCCTGCTTTTATTTGAAGAAATGAGCTGTAGTTCTGTCCATCTTAATTTCACTCTCAGAACAATACACACTTCCTTATTTGAAAAATCCTCGTTCATTGGGAATCTGAATGACATGTGACCGTGTGGGAACATGATATGATAAAATGGGGCAAATGAAGGAAAAAAAACAGCATCATCGCACCTTTCCTCATGATTCCACCTTACTGTCCACATCTACATGATTTTGCATATGCCCAGGAACCTCCTGCAGATAAAACAACACTTGTGCCATTCATAATATGAATCGAGTAATTAAATGACGACCGTTAACTTTGGGATGTTACATTACCTCCTTGACTGCCTGCTGTGTGGAAAACAAAGCGCTGCATCCTCTCCAGCGACAATTGACCACCTCCAGATTAGGACTGGTGTGGTCTCTGACGAGGTGCTGGACCAGGTGCTCCGCCATGCCGAAAATCAGACAGCAATTTTGCCACTGCCATGAACACAAAAAGAATGGAAGAGAATCAGACCGTTTCAATAAAGTGCCTGATCTCACTTTTTGATACTGTTCCGTGTTCCCCAAACATTTTGTGAGTTTTTCTTTTAGTCCAAAACACAAATAAAATATATCTTGTTGTGTTTCCTTTTACTTTGAAAATATTTTCCCACGACATTTCATTCAAAGAAAAAATTAAATCGACTATTGAGACACAATCATCCGAAGTCCAGAAGAGGTTTAAGATCTTAAAGGAGGATTCTTACCCAGCAGCGGTAATTCTTCATCAGGTTGAGTTTGACAGCTTGAACGCTTCCATCATAACAACCCGTGTAGATCTGTATGAAACGAGCGAGACGAAGTGAAACGATGGCGAATCCGTGACAGTCGGCCATTTTCAAAGTCCACTTACCACGCTCTTGTGCACGGCCATGCACATCACCATATCACTGTGACCACCGTACACTTGCAAGCGGTCGTGGGTCTACAAAGCGACATCGACAGAAATGATAGATCACGCATACTGACCGACCCCTGCCGCGAATAGCGAAAATCCACAAATAGTTGCCATCCTAAAAAGACATTTGTAATGGCATATAAATGTGAGACGGCAACGAAGAAATTCAAACAGAGAGGAGCATTAACCATTAACTCCATGCATATAGTATGTACAGTCATGAACGAATGTTACGTAAATGGTGAAATTCTTCAACACAAACAAACCACAGACGTCACACCCCGCAGCCCCGGGTGAAAATGTATGGTCACTCTGTATTGCAGATTTTTACTATGGCGACTCGGTCTAGAACACACACACCGTGATAAACAGAGCTTCACTGTACACAAATTAAGAAATCTTTTCTACCTGTAGTTCATAAACTCTAATCAGCCTGTCCAGACAGCTGGTCACCATCACTTTCCCCAAAATGACGATTGACGTGACAGCGTGACCGTGACCCTTGTAGATCCGTATTAACTCGCCCGTCTATACGGACAGAAAACAGAAACAGAGGCAGGACCACAAACGTGAAAGGACGGTTCCAGTTTGATACACACTTCTGAAAATGACAAATGAGCTCTTCTTGGATTTAATAATTAATCAAATGTATTTATTTGAAGACTAGGGGCGCTAAACAATGACACACACTTCTGAAAATTAAAAATGAGCTCTTCTTGGATTTAATAATTAATTAAATGTATTTATTTGAAGACTAGGAGCGCTAAACAATATTTTTTTAAAAAAATAAATCTGACACACCATGTATCTGTTACACTTACATGGATGTTGTGAGCATGAACAGATGTGTCACTGGAGCCGCTGAACACCAAGTCATTCACCACCTGGAGGAGGTCAAACAAGTAAAGTAAGTCCTCTCGCCCAAAGTCAGCTTTAGAAGGCCAAGGACAAACGGCGTACGAAATGCAAGAATGGATCATTTACAGTCCCCTCACCCTCATACAGAGAACAGTCTTGCTGTGGCCTTCCAGTGAGCGCAGCAGCAGTCCGCTCTTGGCGTCTCGTACGCTGATGGTGCTGTCGTAGGAGCCGACCAGCAGTACCCGACGGGCGCCCTCCTGCGACGTGCCCAGGCAGCTTACCCCTCGGGGGCTGTGGCATTCGAACACATCTAGCGGTTTTGAAGTCTAGATTGAGGAAGTTTGATAACGTAAAAACATTTTGAAAAATTGGATGGGTGGCCTTAAAATAAAAATCTCAGACACTTCCATTCTTGCCATATGGAAAACAATGTCAAATTGATTACGACCACGAGTCACTTTTTTTTGCACTGGAGGGGTTGGAGAAGTGCTAAATGGAGACACAAAATGGCTAAATTTGCAACACTGATTAAGGAAAATGTATATTAATAAAAAAAGTTTAAAAAAAAAAATAATAATCTCTCTGCAAAAAATATCTATGGATAGTTTACCTTTAAATCATATGTGGCCACGGAGCCACTGGCAAGGCCAATAAACACAGTGTTCCAAGCCATGTGCAAACACAGCACTCTGTCAGCAAGTGAGATGGTCTCCAGACACTTCTTAGACTGGTGGAAAGGGGAAAACAGCAATCAAGCTATGTTCATTTTTAAATAGATGTTGATTGACACTGACAGTCCTCTCCTGATGTTCGGTACCTTTATGCTGTAGATGCGAACAGTCTTGTCGCTGGCGCCAGTGTAGAGTCTGGCTGGCGTGTTTGGGGAGGAGGAGACTAGCAGGCAGTTGATTTTGTTTGTGTGGCCCTCAAACACTCCGAGGCATTCCCGGTTCTGTCGGAGGGAAATTTCAATCATTTGAAATGATCATTGCTCAAAAATGAGTGTGGATATGCAAATACGGTATATTAATAGCGCTCATTTTCATTATTTTAATGTCATTAATTCTCAATATGCAAAAGAACTATCAAGGGTGTATTACAGTCCATTAATATGTCATTGTATCATGGTCAATAATACACTTCCCACTATGGACTATTTATACAAATTTTAGTGTAGCCTAATTACGCTACACCTTCTAAATATTCCGTTTTTTCTTATTTAAATTTAAAGGCCACCTTAAAGCTGATCCGTGTTTTGCTGCATGTTGTTGGTTTTACAACATAAGTGTTCATGCGTGAACATCGCTGCTGTGGCAATTTAATATCCCTCACATAATAAATTAAGTATCCATCTAGGAAATGACTGCTGGTGTACCGCCAGACTGTAAGCCCGCGCCGTGTTGTCCGCAGAGCATGTGTACAAGACGCCTTCGTGGACTTGCAGACTATGAACGGCGCCCGTGTGGTTCAAGAAGGATCCTAAGGCTGGCTCCATCTCCTCCTCTCCAACCACCTCAACAGCCTCTAAAATATGATTAGGTAAGATTAAAACGAGGTTACAAATACAAATCTTTACTCTATCACACAATAGTTAGTAGTGAACTTTAAAAAAAATATAAGAATAAAAAGATATATTAAAAAAGAAAAACTAACAAAAAACAAACTAAAATCACGTTTTCAAAAAAAAAAACAACTAATAACTGACTGAATTTAAAAACCAATAGTCAATATAAATAAAAACGAACTATAATAAACATTTCTAAACTATTATAACCCTGCATGCAACAACACTGATCGGATGAAAGTTGCTGCCAAAAGTCACGGTGTTCATTTTACCCAAGCAAGAAACGTGACACCCACCTGGTGGAGGAGTTGCTTCACTTTCCAACACAACCGGACTTGCAGCTTTTCTAAGCAAAGGCAAAGAGGACACATTTTAAAACGCAACATTTAGGCACTCATATATCGATTTGAAAACAGCAAGCTCACATCTTAAAAATTGTGACGGACTGACTCGTCTGCGTGCTGGAAGTGCTGCACTCCACACTAACAGATTCAGGAGGCACCTCTTGTGGACTCGGCACCTCTGAAGACACATCAGGCGAATCCTCATTCTCCGATTCATCAATGTTGATGACCACCGTTTTGGGCTCCATCACCTCCACCAAGTCAGCATTCTCATCGCCTGTGTCGTCAATGACTTCTATAGCGAGTGTACTTTTATTTCCTTTAAAGACAGGCTTCACATCAATTCCTTTTACAGGTTCGGTGGAGAGAGGTTCTTCAATCTTTTCATCTTTTGTGATCATAATGGCAACGTCCTCTTTTGGGAAGCTTTCAATTTGCTCCTTCAAGCCGACAAGCTTCACTTGCTCCCGCTGCGTCCAGAGCGAATTGGTTGGATTCGGGTCGCCTGCAATGGTTTGTTCGTTCAGCGCCACCGTGGGAGAGGCCGCGGTGGGCAGCGAGGGGGGAGACGAGGAGACCGTTTGGACTTGCGGACTTGGCTGTCTCGAGGCGGACAGCATCATGGCTTCTTGCTTGATCATGGTGGGTGTTGTAGCGGGCTGGCTGATGGAAGGCGTCGGAGCGGAGGTTTGGTGGGTGTTGGTGGGAGGGGCAAGGACGGGAGGGGAAGACATGGAGGATGGACTCGGATGAATGACATCCGTCGATGCTGCTGCTGAAGATGTGGTGACCTGTTCCACGTTTGAGCTTCCGGAATACACTTCTGGAAAATATCATAAGAAATCTATGTAAGGGACAAATGGAAAGGTGATTCCTTGAAAATTGACTTGCTCTACTTTTCTCACCTGTTTAGCCACTGTTTAGCCACTAGTTTACTCCGTAAACAAATACGGTGCAGCTCAGCCTCTGGCTTGCCGACGCCATGGCGAGCAATTTTCTTTTGGCTGTACATCAAACTCATTTTAAATGGCTTTCAAAAATATAAATAAAATATACATGTGTTGTCAGGGGTTACTTTAAACAAAACATGGTCTTTACTGTTACTGTTCTATAAAAGCAACTTTGCTCATAAAAGAAATTTGAGAGAAAAAGAAACAATGAAAACCAGTCCATGTTTAGGCTGACTGACTGATTAACTTTGGAGAACTTTGTAATGTTAATCTTTTCAAGGGGTATTGTCATTTTTGTGCAGGCCTGTTTCATGCTTTTTTTTTAAACAACTTTGTCCAACAACATTTCAAAAGAAATATCGGATTTTCACACGTTAGTTTTCATTACATTTGTATTTACTATTGCTTTTACATTCAAGTTATTTCTGTGACCACTGCGGGTTTTTCTTTCATGAAGAGGGACACCAACAATTTTGTTCACGTGTCTATTTGAATGTGCCACCTGTGATGAGCACATTAAGACAGAAAGTGTGAAAACTATAACCAATTTGCATGTCAAATCTGAAAGCAGAGTACCTTGCATGCTCTGCAATATCTCAATGCGCTTGGCTCTCAGACTGTCCACCTCTGCAGTGCACTAAAACAGCAGAAAGAAACACAGGTAATGCAAAACTGAAAACTTTCCTCTCAAGGCATTCTTTCATAAGTAGATATTTCATTGTTGCTGTGGCACCTGCTGTCTTAGCAACATGAGTCTTTGTACTTCTGTGTAGGCTGCCTGTAAGGCATTGCGTGCAAGGACCAGAGATTTGTCCACATCCTGCAGCGATTTACTCAGCTCTTCTTCCCTGAGTGACACTGACAAAAGCTTGTCCATGGGGTCCTGGTCTAAAAAGAGAATTAAAAACGAGATGTGTTGGAAATGCTTGGAATTAGCATTTTAGGACGGGGCCAACGAGATTACTAATAATATTAGGATTACCATTGTTTAACTTGAATTTCCTCCTTTTTACAACAGCCTCCATATCTGGAACGCCATTATCCTGCAGAAACAAACAGAAATTTTCTTCAATGAACCGTGTCGCCTCCAAAGGAGAATGCCTCAAAAGAGTGAGTCTCCAATGTAAACAGGCTCCAATTTAAACAAACTCACTTGTAGCTGGTGTTTTCTCTTGATGGCGCCAATGTTCTCATGCTCAGATTCCACGTTCGCTGAGGTCGCGCCCGCTTTCGGACCGCAGCATTTGTCCAGTGTCAAAGAAGCTCCGTCAACGGGCACTCCGGTCGTTGACGGGGTCCCATCGCGAGACGCGCTCACCGTCGTGTCGCGGGGAGGAGGACGAGGTGTAGAAGTGAGACAAGATGGAGGAGGAGCGGGAAGAAGGGGCATGTTTGCGTTGGAGAGCGACTCCCAGTGGAAGCCTTCTGAGAGCATCAGGTCTTCGTCCACACCAAGATCAAACGTTGTTTTGTTATGTGGAGCGTTCGCCAACTGGATTCCAAACCTGGAGGCAAACGCATGATGGGTAAGAAAAATGCCAAAAGATGCTATGTGAAAAAGGGCTGAACGATTTTCAAAAATAATGTAATTGCAATTTTTTTCTGAACTTATGTAGACACTACATAAATAAAACATACATGTATATAAGAAAAATTAAATTCTATCAGCCTACTGAAATGAGCCTGAGGTTTTTGTTTTCTTTTTTTCATTGCAGCCTTTGCGATTTGAAAATTCCATTCTAATGCTGCAAAGTCAATTTGAAGTCGATTAATTGTTCAGCCCTATACCGGTCAGTGTTAGCACAAAACCTTCAGGCTTCTGCTAGAAAACATAAAAATGTCTGGATAAGAAAGACCACAAGAACATCTGGGTCTTGAAATGGTGGCACGTGTTGTGCTGACTTCCATTTAACTTGAATGTGAATCTAATAGGGTCATTCTGAACACAGTTTAGCGCAAGCAAACTTGTCAAAGATTTGTTTTCCTCAATTGAGTTGTACAGGTTGCAGGTCACATTAATGGTGGAAAAATGTTTGTTAATGATTAACCCAGCGGGTAACAAGATAAAAAGTATTGATGATGAGACTCTCACCTTGGCATCCCTTCTTTCCTCTTCGTCTCATTGAACAATTGCCTCCAGCTCATCTTAGAACTGGGCCTGGTTAAAGCGGGAGCCTTCGGAGTCAGCTTTGAGTTGACCTTTCTTAGACAGTCCTCTCCTGACTTTTGAGCGGCCGCTGCCTTGTGGGCGATCCGAACCTTCGTTTTGGAGCCGGGCTGCAGACTGGCTGGGATGCTGGCTGAGGCCCCGGGGGCGTTTTGTTCAGCTGTGTTGCTCTGCTGTGTGCTGGTTTCGCCAGCTGTTTTGACACCAGCCGGGACGGCGTTGCTGCCATGCGCCGTTACATCCTTTTCAAGGCTCTCCAGTGAGGAGCAAATCTCAGACAGCCGCGCCTCCACCTCAGCGCTTTGCTTTCGGGCTTCACGATCCGCCCTGCACGGCTCCCGCACACCCAGCGCACGTCTAATTTCCCTGAGCATGGTGGTGACACCTATGTCTTGGATGTGAACAGGTTTCGACTGCGAGTTAGAGGCAGTCGCGCTTTGCGTTGGTTCAGACGATGCACAGCGCTCATCCCGGTTGAAAATGAAGCCTCCTCTGGTAGGGACCTGATCACTGGTGAAATCGGATAGCTCATCACTCTGGTAATTGTAATTGTTAAAATGGTTCATTGAGGGCCACGGGGGCTGCTGCGGTGGGCCGCATGTATGACTGTTGTGTTGGGAGATGGTGCTTTTGGCGGCTAAGTGCTGATGCGCAAGCTGCTTGCTAAACTTGTTTTGGATGACGGCAATGTGGTTTCCTTTTTGCTGGGGCCCCATCACCTGCTGTTTGAATTCATATGGAACAAAATGTTGACGCATCATCGGCTGCTGTCCACTGGCTCCCTGTTGCCCAGTCTGCTTCTGGGCGCCCTGATTCTGGGCGGCCTGCTTCTGGGCGGCCTGCTTCTGGGCGGCCTGCTTCTGGGCGGCCTGATTCTGGGCGGCCTGCTTCTGGGCGGCCTGATTCTGGGCGGCCTGATTCTGGGCGGCCTGATTCTGGGCGGCCTGCTTCTGGGCGGCCTGCTTCTGGGCGGCCCGCTTCTGGGCGACCCGATTCTGGGCGGCCCGATTCTGGGCGGCCCGATCCTTGCCGGCCCGATCCTTGCCGGCCCGATCCTTGCCGGCCCGATTCTGGGCTGCAATTTGTTTCTGTTGCTTTTTCAGTTTTTGTGACTCTTTTCTCCTGTGAAGAAAACGGGCACATGAATTCATTGTACTTAAAAACAAAATCGAAAAAGCGGACCAGTTAAAAATCATACCTCTCCTTCTTTATCGCTTTGTTTCTCTGGAGGATACTCTTGATCGTTTCCTGGGTGAGAATCGTGTGAAGTGAGATGGGTTTCACATTTTTATACATCAGGCACTTTAAATTGGTTTTATGTTGAGGGTTGGCGATGTGCTGGGCGTACTGTTCAAGACCCATGGAGGACACCTGACACGCCTGGCAATTATGACACGGAACACTGTGAACAAAAGATACAATTGGAATGAGAAGCACAATTTTTTACCCATTCCTTGAGCTTTAAAAATGGAAACATTTGGACACAAAAGAGCTTAAAATGCACAGAAAAACCATGTGCATACTTTGTGTTAGTGTTATGGAAACAGTTCAAGCACGAGCTGCTGATTGGTTTAGAACATAGAACAAATAAAATTATCCAATTATTTGAACCCTGCATATCAGAACTGTGACACAGAAGAAGTACCATTAATTACTACAAAAAGTCACTTACTTGCCCAGCACTGAGTCCAGCTCTCTGTGGTGCGCCAAACTATGCATGTGGTCTTGTATTAGCTACAAGTGACACAAACGCACATCACTTTCACATACAATATAAAACTACATCATTTAATCTTAAAATAATTAAAAAGTGGCACTTACATGTTTCAAAAGCATCTCTCGACATAAAATGCAGTAATTACTTTTTGGCCTCTTTATGTTTTTCTTTGGCTGGAACGAGTTGGGCATGTTATGAGGAGGTGCATACATTGCCATGTCTGCAAAAGAAGCCATTTAGTTAACAGTGGTGGGACTTGGATTTGGTATCCAGCTTTTCAGTTGTGACTTAGACTTACTGTAATGCTTCTATTAACACCACCACTATCATATTCAGAAACGCAATACAAAACAACTTCTGGGGCAGTTCGAAATCATTATTCATCTAATAGCACAAACAGGGGATGGACAAATGTTGATATTATTGTGGGCCAGCTAGTTGGCCCTATTGATTCTGAAGTTCTTTGGCATCTTAGACTGCCAAAAGTATAGAGTCTTGGGGGTGGGTAACAAATATTCTAATTTATATCGTAAATATCACCCCTGTAATTCATTTGAATTATACACGTCCAGCACGCATGGAGGCCTGTAATCCTGGCTAAGTAGCTATCTTGACTGACTAAACGGGGGGTGACATTTTGAGAAATGCTGCTACAAAGCTACAACCGAAGTTTCATTGTGACTCAATATCGAACAAAATCAAATGAAAAAAAACAAACAAAAAAGCTTTGACGCGCCTGATGTGGTCTCAACAGCCAACATTCGTCTAAGTGCATATATATTCGCCTGACATAAACAGCTACACGTACACGCAGTAAAGGTAGACACTTGAACCATTACGCTTACCGGAATCTTTTATCTACTATCAAAATGCCAATAGAAGTTAGCAATTTTACTTGAACGTTCACATGGCCATAAGCTTGCATCGCGCTGAGGCCGCCATGTTCGATGACGTCAATTATCTCCCAGACTCCCACCTTCGAACAAAACGGCCAATCTTTTTTTCACATTAAAAAGGCATTTTATTAAATAAATACACATGAAAAAAATTTATTTAAAAATTAAATTTGAAATTCGAAAATAATCTAACGGTTTCTTTTGTAGCAAGGACAGACAATCCGGAAGTTTCAACCCGGAAAATACAAATACCAATGGTGCGTTACTTCCGGTATCCTGTATAATGCTATGCTAAGCTAGTAGGCGGTATCTTTATTTACGGAAGACGCACTTTGCTTTTAACATTTGCTTAAAATTCCAAAGTCTTTTCAAAGACTACACATGATCTTTTTTTAATAAGTAAAAATGTGCAACGGCTGCGTGCAAAAAGAATACCCCGACCGGGTACGTTAAAATTCTGATTTTGTAAATACTAACGCAACAACTTCGGATCAGTAATGGACACTCCCATCTTGATTCAGATGTTTACAATAATACTTTACATTAAACGTTTTATTTTTTTCTGCTCAGGGAAGCACTTGTCTGGAGAATGGCTCCTATCTTATGAACTACCTGGGCTGTGCCAAATGTCATCACAGGGACTTCGTCTTGATCTGCAATAAAGACACAGAGGATGATGATGGAGAGGAGATTGTTACTTATGACCGTAAATGGTTTTGATAAATTGAATGCTTTGTTCTTTTTATTCCATTGTCCATTTAGTCCTTGTTACCATGACCACTATCTTGGAAAGTAATTCTCACAGATGTATAAACCAATAATTACATGTTTTCAATATTAAATATGTAATAATTCCACCTTTATAATCCACTCACCATTTACGACAACATTGTTTTCCTTCTAGATGTTTGTAAAAACTGTGACCATGTCATCGCCAGACACGAATATACATTCTCTGTTGTTGATGAATATCAGGTAAGTGAGGAAACTAATTTGCACTGCATCACCCTTAGTCTCATTTTATTATATACTTTCACTTTCTGGATTCGTTTCAAGGTAAATTGTTGGTTAGTAGCCTTGTTTTTGGTCCCTCTCATTTGTGGGCATTCATGTTGCATCATTCAGGAGTACACAATGCTTTGCATGCTGTGCGGAAAGGCAGAGGACTCCATCAGTGTGTTGCCAGATGACCCCCGACAGACCGCCTCTCTCTTCTAAACCTCATAACACAACTGCAATGCACGATACTGCAGATTGACATGAGACTCTTATTGGATTGGCATGAAAAAGGTCATAAAACCTACAACATGCTGCTGACTTCAAGGTTGCAATCGTTTGGAGAAACAATTTCTTTATGACACATTTTCAAGTCAAGTATTTCTGTATGTAATTATATCCCAGCCTTTATAACCATCTTGGACATCTTTTGATTGTTGCACTGTAAATGAACTTTCAGACATTCATGAATTTACATTAAAAAAAATATATATATTGACTATGTACTATGTCTCATTTGAAATAAAATATTGACTTGCTTCTGTACACAATGTCTCATTTGCTAACCAACTGTCTCAGCCTATGGGTGTACTGTAATACCATCAGAACAAAACAAATCAATTGTTAATTTATTTGGCATTACTGTACCTTACAGTTATGTTTGCTCACTGTCTTATTAACTCAGTGATCATTACTGTGGCACTTAAAATGGATCAAAATTGACTGAGTCAATAACAACACTGTTTTTGCTTGTGGACATGTATTTTCATGATCAAAAGCAGCTTGGTAAAAATACAGTTATGTATGCTGATTGTACAAATGGATAAAAAAAAAAAGTAAAATGACTCATGCATATTTACAATTCTAAAGGATGAGTGTGCTTATAAATACATTATAATATGCTGATGCAGAACTATTTATGGTTACAATTAAGCGGGGTTTCCTGCCTAACCGGACATTCCCTGGCTTTGCAGATGTATGGTTACTACTTTACCAGTGGTTATTTTGGTCTTGTAATGGGCAGATATGGCATGTGTCAAACATTAAATCACATTTAGCAAAATCATACGTACACTTAGAGATGTAGAATTCATGACAAGGCGATGGTGAGGCAAAAACAACATTGCTGCTATTTTACCTGTTAAGAAGCAACAATACTGTGGAATCTTCAAAGCTGAACACAATTCATTGATTTCTCAGTTGTTCTTATGGCATTCCTAACCACCACACAAGGTTCTAATGTAACCTTTCCTTGCTCCAAAAAAGCCAAAGAAAAAGCAATAAAATAGTAATCCTTTAGCTACTTTGGAGATTCCACTGTACTTTTTTTTCTTTTCAGAGAATGTGCTTTTTTTTTTTGCTGAAATGGGGATTATTTGAGTTGGTTTTTTTACTAGCATTACAATTTAGAGACATAACTTCACAATGTATCTTCTACTGAATGGATGTACTTGCACACAATGGGAAGGATCTCAAAATGGATGACTTTCCCTTATACATAGGCTACGCATGGACAAAACTCACTGACATGCTGCTGGCTTTAGGGTTGCAACCAGTGTGTAAAAATATACACTGTGACAAGTTGGTTAGCACACGTAGCACACACACACTAAGACACATTTGTGAAGTCAGATTGTAGTTGGAGTAACGTTAAGCGTGGCAATTTAAAAGATTGTTATTCATAATTGGGCCCTATATCTTTACTCTTCAGCTGAATGAATCATCTTTTGGTGGGTCCCTCTTGGCATGTCCCAAAACTGCCAAATTTTGCAAAGGTAAGCAAAAATATATTTTTGAGGTACTCAACACCATCTCCCCTAGGCGCACTAGTAATGCCCCAAGTAGGTTAGAAGAAAATGTGTTTCAGACATGGAAATAGGTCATTTGTGTCATGACAACACTTATGAAAAAGTCTTAAGGAAGGAACCATGTTCAAAATTGAACAGGAAGTCAGCCATTTTAGAGAAATTCCAATCCAAATGATTTGGAACTGGAAGGAGGTATCCCTGACTGGTGATTCGCAACTACTGGGCTGACTGAAGTTTGCACCCTGGTTGCAACTATTTCCATCAAACATTCCTGAAGAGTGTGCACATAATCACTCCAGCGTTTCAAGCTCTTGTTCATTGTTCATGGATGAATTTAAGCTAATGTAGCAAATAAATAAATACATTTTTCTTACATTACATACAGTACACATTCCCTTGAGCATAGACTATATTTACACATGCGATCCAGATCAGTCTTTTAATCTTAATCACCGTTTCAGTTTCCCTGAGCCTTTAGTCTGCTGGATCAAACCTCTTCCTATGGAGCGGGGGACCAACGGACTTTGCCTGGATGACCTGGCTTGCAGGGGGCCGTGTCGAGGGGGAGGAGGCGGTGGCGTAGATGACCCAGAGAAGCTAGACGGGGAGCGGCTGCGTCCCAGAGGCGGTGCCCTGCCGTCTCGGGGCTCCTGGCGGGACGGCGAGCAACTCAGCGAGCGCTGCAGGACGGACGAGCCGCAAGGGCGGGGCGGAGGTTGGCTGACAAGCAGGCCGCCACGGTCCTGCGCCAACTGGTTCAGACTGGACAAGGAGTCCGCATCGCTGGTGCTGCTGGCGCGTACCCGCAACCGCCTCCGCCTCGAGAGAGAAAACACAGTCATCCCTGATTTGTCCTTTTTGGTCCAAAATTAAACATTTAAATGAGCATCCTCAATGAGAACTGATTCCATCATTTTTGCCCGGGGTTGCGCATCGCCTCATACCTGTGGTCGGCGCATGGGCCTGAAGACGGTTTCCCGGGAGGCGGGTGAGGCACCAGTCTGCCGCTGAGCTGCTCGGGAACAAAGGTGGCGCTCATGGGCCGTGGGATCTTACTTTTACTGCCCGACGAAGAGGACAGAGAAAGAGGGTCTTCCCCTCCGCAGTCTGATCTGGAGCCCCGCTCCGACGAGAGCCGTTCTCGCGGGAGAGTGACCTGCAGGTTTTCGCAGGACAGCGACGGAGAAGGGGAGTGGGTGGGCGAGCCGGGGACAGGGCTGCTCCAGCGGTTTCTCCTGTCCCGGTGCAAGTTCCTGCCCGGAGAGTCCGGGGGAGTGGCGGAGTCTCGTATTGGGATCCGGCTCAGTTTTGGCGAGCAGGGAGAGTCTTTGGGTCTTAAAGAAGCGAGGAGCGAACAGATCGCTTGAGCCTGCTGGTTCAGCTCTGACGAGCAGTCGGGCAGACCGGAATCGCTTTCTGGGTCTTTTGTTAGGAGAGCAGTCGAACTTTTTAGCGGGCTCGACGACGGGGCCAAATCTGTTTTACCTCCATTCTTTACGATTTGTCCGGGGGCTTCATCAGATTTGCTTGACGGGGCTTCGAGAGGTATGGTGTCACTCTTTTCGAGCACAGGAGACTGCGGTGTGCAACTGGAAGACTGAAAACAACGTAATGATTACGGGCATGAATGAAATGATTACATTGAAGCAACAGTAAGAGTGCCAATGAATATTACGTGATGGAACTACAAAAATCTCAAGAGTTATTTTGACTGCTCTCTGGTCGTCTAAAATGAAGAATGAACACGTAAAGTGGAAGTCAACCCAAACATATTTTTTTTCGAGAATATGATCTATGCAAGCCCACCAGTTGAAACAAGGCATTCTGATAAATATTGCGTTTGTGGAATAAGAGTTAATCCACCCGTTTTTAGCCATCTCCGGGGGCAGCCATTTTGTAATTTCTGTCGACTGAAAATGATATCACAACTGCTCAGGGCTCAGGTAACGACCAATCACGGCTGACCTGTTTTCTGAAGCTGAGCCGTGATTGGTCGTTACCTGAGCCCTGAGCAATATTGTGTTTTTGGAATGCAAATTAAGCAGAAAAATCCACCTGTTTTTATCCATCTCAGAAGGCGGCCATTTTGTCACTGCTGTCGACCGAAAATGACATCAGAGTTGCCCAGGGCCAGGGTAACCACCAATCACAGCTCACCTGTTTTCAAACGGCAAACAGGTGAGCTGTGATTGGTGGTTACCCGAGCCCTGAACAACTTGCTGGTGACTCATTTTCAGTCAAAAATGTCCGCCTCCTGAGATGGATAAAAACGGGATGGATTTTGCTTCTTAACTCATATACCCGAAACGCAACTGTAATCAAAAGTTCGTGTTTGGACTAGTTATCGCAAATGATCTGCAAAATGAATTTCTGAATGCTAATCCTGCCTACCTGATCCATGTGGGGTCGTCCCATGATGACCGAGGGCATTTGCCCCAGCATCCCTGGCAGCCTCCTGTGGCCAAGTAACCAGGACCCGACAGAACAGTGCGACGCAACAGGACTGGCTGCTACGACTGAGCCCTCCTGCGGCGGGTGGTCCTCGCTGTCGGCAGGTTTGGGGGTCGCCGCTTTGTCGTCGCGCTGGGCTTCAGCTGAAGGTTTGATGGCCACGGAATTGGTGCCTTGCTCCAGCTCCAGCACCACCCACTCCTGGGAGTCTCCCTCTTGGACCACAGGACTGATGTTGACTGCGACAAAACCGCTGCTGACTGCGCCTTCCTCCGGGTCAGCCGTACCCGTGCCGGACTGATCGTCGGACAAGACTTTCTCGCCGATGTGAGAAAGGACCGGCGGTGTTTTGCCCCGGCTAAAATAAAAAACATTTAAGCTATTAGCCAAAGTGTTTGATTTCCGCAAAGTATTACAGTGAACCCCCACTATATCGCAGTTGATCATCCGATTGATTGTGAAAAAAAATGCAAGATCAACAAGGGAAGTGAGTTTACACTGCATCTGGTCTAAATCTAACAAAGCATTACTCTGAGTTTTCTTTTGAGACCATTTCAGTAAATACTTCAGTAGGTTTGACAGAAAAAGGAGAAAGTTGTGTTCCAAGGCCACAGAGTAATTTAAGGTTCATAACTACAGTAACATATTTGCACATTTCTATTTGCCCATCTACATTATTTTGCAATATGTTAGCATTAAGATACCCACATTTGTTTTGTTTGTTTCTGTCAACATCAACTGGGAATGACAAAGAAAAAGCTTGAAGTAAGAACGCTTTGTCTGTTAATCTGTGCGAGGAATTTTAAAGTTTGTATTAATAATTTTAAATGTTTTAAAGTGTGTGGGAGAGGTAAATCTATATTTCAAAAATCTCTTTATGCTAGAATTTCATCTGGGTCTGGAACGTATCTGCTGCAATAAATGACGGGTTCAATGTATAGCATGACGTTATGATGTGTTTGAAGCACTAACCAGGACTCAAGGAAGCGCTCAAGAGTAGGCTTGGGTTCAGGTGCAAGTCTCCTTTCAAACGCCAAGCTCTGACTCTGTCGCATCTTCCGGAGCAGCGGCACAGCCCGGTCCAAATACAGCGTCTCGGATCGTACTCGCCTGGGAGAACTCTGCGCGGAGCCAGCGGGGCTTTGGTTGCCCTGGTTCTGACTACGCTCTGCCTCAGTCACCACCTGAAGAAATAAAATACAATGAGGACGCTTCAAATTTGAAGAGAATGTTCACTACGAGAGCACAGTGTACTCGTGGCTAGGACGTCTGCCTCACAGTTATGAGGCTCGGGGTTTCATTGAAGACTAAAATTTCGATAGGTTCTTGACAGAATACTAATAAAGTACTCAACATTTACTCCAAACATCAGATGTGCGACCGACTCTTTTTCCACGCTGTCCAAGTCCCAACATATCAATGTACATTAAAAAAAAAAAAGTTAAAATTAAATTGCAAAGTGTAGGAGAGGCAACAGAATACAGGCACAGAACAGACCTTCCTGATCACCGGCTCAACATGCTTCTGGCTTTGAATGTGGTCCATTTCATCGCAGATGCCTCTCGCGGGAAGGGACGCGGGGGGCACAGGGGGACAGTTGTCAGCGTCGCTGAAGCGCTCTCCGAGCATGAGGACGTCCTCTGTGTTCTCCCTCTGCAATTCCACTGGCAACACTGACGCATTGGCCATGCTTTAGATTGAAAGAGAGCGAGAGGGAAGGTCACCCTGGAGCTCATTTACAAAGCGCAGCTCAGCGCAACACTCTCACATGGAGTTGACAGGGCGGAAATTGAATCTTTAAAAAAAAAAAAAAAAAAAAAAGGACTACCGGTTCTACAGTGGGGAAAAGTTGCACGTGTATTTGTGTACCCCATGTGAGCCGGCGTGAGGCGGGTGAGCTCCTGCCCGGTCAGTGGTGCCGCGGCAGCTGTCAGCATGTCCTCCGAGTCGCATTTCTCCCAGTCGTAGGGATCGTTATGCAGCACATTGTGGCTTTTCATAGCGCTGTCAAACAGTGACATCAGCAGCTGTCACGGGGGAAAAAAAACGCACACATCAGCATTCGGGCAGTCGGGAGAGGAGCAAACGCGATCGTGTAAACGGGAGCTTGGAGCCAACCTGGTAGTCTGGTTTGGTGAAGTAGTCCAGGCTGAGGATGTGATCCAGGAATGCGCTAAACTCAGATGGCAAGTGATTAAGCATGAGGCGGTGGTCATACGCCTCTTTTAGATTTCCTACTTGTTCCTGTCGGAGAGGAGGATAAAAATACAATTCAGACTTAAAGTATACATAAATACAGAAAGGGGACACAATTATGCCTTTATGAGCTAATGCTTAATTTTTCCGCAGAGAAATACATTACATTTATGATCGTGCCTAAAGTTTGGGCAGGTAAGCATTTGCGGATCCGCATACTATACCTTGTCTTTAAATTTCCTCCATGGGAGCTGACCAGACATGAATTCAACTAACATGTAGAAGAGGGACCACAGATCGTCATGACGGCCAATTTCCTGCAGAATCCAAAATCACACACAAAATGAAAATAGAATGCAAAAAAAAAAAAAGAGACAAACGATGTTCAAAATATATACTAAATGTAATGTGTTTGCCGTCTTAAACTCAAAACCAATAACAACCGTGACGAAATGCCTGTCCCGTCTAATCACCTTATTTTTATGAGTATTGATTGAAGCATATCGCACAGTTCCTCTGAAGCCGGCCACAGATCGAGGCTGGAAAAGAAAAAGTTACAGGCACGTTTGAGATGCATTGTCATACCAAACGATTTTCAGTCCTCACGTTTCATTTTGATGGGTGGGCTCGCAAATCAGTTTCGAGAGTACTTACAGGACGGAGTTCCTGGTTGGAGGTCATGTACTGCCGAGCCAAACCAAAGTCCAGCATGTAGCAGCACCTGCAGGTACTTGCCAGTCTTCCCATTGCAAAGTTAGCCTGTGAATAACATATGAGAAAATAGATGCATTTCTAATATGAAAATACAATGACTGTTTCTTGTCTTACTGGCTTAATGTCGCGGTGCAGGAAGCCCACTGAGTGGATGCTTTCAATGCCCTGTAAAATCTGCTTGCCGAGCCTCAGAGTCGTCGAGACTGAGAATGTGCCACGGGCCCTGCTTCTCCGCAGATCTGCCAGGTTCCTCCCCTTTGAACAAAAGTACAGTGGAATTTGGAAACCAACCTTTTTGTAAAAAATTATTTTAAATAAACCTTGAATGAATTGTGCTGCATTAGACTGAAGCATATCTTGTGAGACTTCAGTCTAGCATTGCTTTTTTGGGGCTTTTTTTTTTTTTTTAACCCTGGGTTAAAATCTTACTGGTAAAATTGCCAGTAGAATTGAAGGTTTTATGACTATTTGTATTTACACTCCAGCATTTTCTTTTTAAACATTTTTTAACAGACTGTGCAGAACCTTTCAGTACACCACTGTGCAAGAAACCAGGTAATGCATTGGAAGTAAATGTTAAATGCAAGAAACTGTATAGTAGTTTGCCAAGCATTTTAAGCACGTTACAATTGTGGGGATTTTTGGATTATATAGAGTAGTATATACAAGCGCTCGTCAAACACAATGTTAATACTAAAGCCTTTGGTACCCCACGGGAACCTTGTGAAAAGCCTACCTGGAGTTCCATCACCACATAGTTGAAGCGTTCGTTTCGGCCAGCGCTGACGAAGCGACACACGTTATCTTTGCCTGTTGATAAAAAATGAAGAAACTATAATACAAAGATGTGGAGAGTTGCATTCAAGACTTAATGATGGATTCTGTTTTTTGACTTGGAGACATGCTGTTAAAAAATGCAGCATTAATAAAAATGAATCATACAGATTCAATCTTGTTTTTTAAAGCATAGTGTATGATGTTAATCAATATCTTTAAACAGTATTGTATTTACTTATTGATCCAGATATCACATGTTCCACACAGCTACAGTTGCTTCATGTGCATTATTTTCTAACCTTTAACACTATTTCTTGAAAGCACAATTGAGCACTCTTGTGCAATGCTGCTGCTCTTTTTTTTTTTCCTATCGGAGGATGTAACTGCAAAGAGGCACACCCTTGATCGCTCGACACTGCATCCACAAATACTTGATGCAGATTCTTGTTTGCGCTGCAAAGTGTCACTCACCCTGCAGCTTCCTCAACACGGCCGCCTCTGTCCTCTGCACCGGTTTGGGGTGTGTGGCAGACTCCACCTTCATGGCAACGGTGGCCTGGCTCAGTAGGTCCAAGACCTCGTAGACCTCCCCGAAGCCACCTCCGCCGATCTTTCTCACCTGCAGAGCAGTTTTATATGAGAAAGGTGGCGGTCATGAAAAAAAAGGACTATAGTAATAATCAAATACCACAGTTGCACAAAATACGACCACAAACTGTCACTGACCTCTATTTTTTTTTCATGTTTTTAAGTGCAACATTAATAGTTATCTTTTTAGGAGGGAGGAAAGGGCAACTGTCAGAATTTTAACAGTCTGAATTATTATACTATAAAAAAGGCAATGTTGCTGGAAGTTGCGTTTGCAACATGCTAGCTTTCTTTCAATTGTTTGTATTGAAATGAGTTTGACATAGAAAAGTGAACCCTTGTATTGTGTTGGGTTCAAATTGACCCCAGAATTGACTTGAAAAACGGGTCAATTCTGACCCCAACACAATACAAGGGTTAAGGAGGATGTCCATGCCCAGAGGCTGAGGTGCACTGTTTGTTTTACGTATTATTTTAGCTTATGTCAAACCTACAAGACTAAAACATGAATGTATAATAAATCACATTGTTTACTGTAATACAGATTCATTTATTGCATGTTTCTGTTTTTAAAAACTCATGGGAAGAGTACATTGAAAAAACAATCACATTGCACACACATTAAATTGCAATGCAAGATTGAGGGGGGTAAGATTATTTTTCAAAATCGTTCAGCAATATTATAAAATAACAATTAAAGTACACATTCAGATAGAAACCCAAGTGGGCCATAGGGATAAAATATGCAATTTAAGTCAGTGTTTCCTTTTGTCATGTGATGAAATGTTCTTATAAATCAGCTCTTCAAAGCAATGTCGGTACAGAACCCGACATTTTTTGATCACCTGTCCGCAACCTACCAGTTGACAATCACTGCCCAAAATTGTACCTTGTGCTTCAATAATAAGTCATGGGTACTTCTAGTGAGCTCTTACCACTCTCCATCTGTCTCTGACCACATCTGCCGTTGACAGGATGTCTGTATGCTCTCCACTCATGGTGAGTGCTCTCTGCTGCAGTCACAAGCTGACATCAGTGGCACCAACCCATCACTGCAAACATCCATTTCACTCGTTAAACCACATTGCCTCACACTGTGAGTGGTGAAAGGTAAGCTTACATACTGCAAATAGTACCTTCATGTCACCGATTCGTGTATTTCAAAGTGGCATTTTGGGGACGTTAACTTGATTGTGCATGCCATTCAAATCGGGAGCTAGCCAGCGGTTAGCAGCTAGCTTTAGCTGATATTAACCGGAGCCCAAAGCAAAATAATGATAAGAAAATGGGTTGGGTATGGTTAGAAAATGGTAAGTGGGGATGGGAGAGCTGCAAGGCAGCAAATAAACGAGTCGGTGCTCAACGCTAACTAGCATGTTTACTCAGCGGTGGCTTAGCAGCGAGCCCCAGCGACTTCGTCCCCGCGTTACCTCGCTTGGTTGCACCGCTGAGACTCCGGGAGAGAGCCTCCATGGTCCATTTCTCGACGGCCACGTCATTCCTACGGTTCCTTTATCTTACCGATGAAGGGACGTCGATGGGGGGCATTCTCGAAAACGTGAGCTGAGCTAGACAGCTGATTATGCCCACAGCCGCCGCTTACAGGGCAACGGTGACGTCATAAAAGCTCCCGAATGAGCCGCAGAATCACCATGGTAACCATCTCCGCCGCCCCACCTCCAGTACAACACGATCACGTAGACATTTATTGTTTACTCACACAAACTGAATTGCACGGAATAGCCAAGCTAAGCAGTTAGTGGGTATTCATGTCGAAGATTTGTAAACGTGAAACAGTAGTCATGACAACGTCAAAATGTTACAGAAACAAAATTAATTGGAGAGGTGTGTTCGGTTGTCTAAAGCAGTGTCCCCCAATTCCTTAAGCACGCAATCTACATTTTAAACCTCTCATAACACACCACCAAATAATATTGTCACAAAAAAATATACCCTGAAATCATTATCTGGTCTCAATTTACTTAATGTGAAAACTGGGCACGTTTAGTTGATCATGAAACTTGTTGCATGAATGGAAACAGGTAGATACACCGGTTACCTTCTGCCACCTAGTGGAAGATTGTTTGATGGTTCTGCTTGTCTCTATACGTTGTTGACATAGATGAGATCAATTTAGATTTATTATTTGTAGTAAATGAATAAATTTCCAACAAATTCGTTGAAACTTGGTATTTTTTACAACTGCCCACCTGACGTATACCTTTGAATCATTTTAAATTTAATTTTTATTTATTAGCATTTAGTAATTAAAGCATTGTCTTTCCCCATTGAAGCCACTAGATGACAGACGTTGCAATTAACCTGTGCCATTCATACTACAGAACAGAGTATGGCTACAGGGTTCACACTGATGAAGTAATTCTGTTCGTAAATTGTAACGGGATTCAACAATATTTCAGTATTTATACTTTTTGTGAGATTGCAATCCACCGAAATACTGACGCGGCTCCGTCCGCCCGGGCTGAGCGGGTCGACAAAACGAGCGTACCAGGATGCGGTGGTAGGCGGGGCCTAGGCAGCAGGTTGGAAAACAGGATAAGCTCTGATCTGTTTGTGGGTGAGGCGCCGTGCTTCGTTCGTTGCTATTTTTTTTTGCACCGCTTTCTGTCCGTTTGCACACTTTTCCAACTGTGGCGTTTCGTGCGTTATGTTGCGCGACTTTGGATCAACGGCGCACTTTTACGGTGCGACGTTCCGATGTGCGGAAATCGCAGCGTTTCCACACGCTGTCGCTGCGCGAGACTAAAAAGTCAGCCAAGCGGGGGAGAAAAAGTTGCGGACGTGTTTTCCAGGAGAAGCACAATTTGGCGCATACAATGTGGAACATTGTTACTACTGTGTGAACGAGCGGTTGCAGCACATCGGTTTCGATTATTTCACCCGCGTAGACTCGCCTGTTCGCCATATTTGCCCGCTTGGAAACTCGGGGTGAAAGTTAAGAGACAGAGAGAGTTATGACATTTGTGGCGCACAATCCCTTCATGGATCTGCATGACTTTGATCGCCACCGAATGGACTCCTCGGGGCCGGGCATGGAAAACCAACTGTGTCATTCATAAGGTATTACATTCTACATTGTGGCTTGTGTGTTGCATAATCGCCCCAGCGCTTCCAATGCTTCCTTATTGCTGCTTTTTCAACAGCCAGCAGCGGCTACAAGCTCGATTGCACGATCACCTTCATTTCCTGTATTTCTAGTTAGGCCAAATAGCAGCTATGCTGTCCAATGGCCTCCTTGTTGCTGCTGATTTAACCAGAATGTCCTTTTTAGCCGGACATAAACATGGCCTAATGTTTTGATTGATGACTTTTAAGCGTGCATGCTCTTTGACCTTTATGCCTGGGCCTCCATTTTCCGATTTACTTGATGCTTTTCTCCAGAGGTAAATAAAGTGTCATGTTTTTTGAAGGTGCGGCAGCCTTAAGAGGATGTGAGGAACAAGCTTCAAACTTGAGCTGAGATTCTACGTTTCCTTTCGGATTGATATTTCCTTCCACATGCCAGCTGTGTGCAAAAGGCAAGCGCAGGAAGTAAAAGCACACTACGAGACCCGGACGCCAACATCTTCTCGCCATGAGTCTTCCTCCCCAAATGAATACTGACAAGAGCAGCAAGCATCGGGCAGTGGCGGCAATGAAAGAGCCCTTGCAGCATTCAGGGGAGGTGTATTACGGATTGGGTCCTCCGTCTTTGGAGTCGATCCAGAGTGACTCCGCCGGCAGCTCTGGTGCGTACAATCCAGAGAAAGGCCCTCAGGTTCTCCCACCCTATCAGCAGGTAAAGTGGGTGCACCAGGACTCTTTACAAGCGTCCAGCTGGCCTCAGGAAGCTCCTGTCCCAGGTTGGAGCCAGAACTTTGGGCCTTATATGGGCGGTGTGAACGCCCGGGGGCAGATGGCCTTCCACAAGGTTGTCCACGATCCTCTTCAGATGGGCAACGAAAATCAGCAGGTTTACAGAGATTCATCCCGGGCTCCGGCTCAGGGCAGGGGTTTGGAGTGGGAGCAGCACGCCATGCAGCAGGCCCAGCTTCAAGCATATCAGCACAAAGGCGTGGAGCTGCAGGGCGCGGCCCACGTGCCGGCTCACAACGTGCAGGGTTCCATGCTGCAGCCCTTCCAGACGACATTCAACAAACAGCAGTTCCCGCAGGGCTACTACTCGCTTTTCCCGGGCAACAAGGGAATGCAGGGCTTACCTTATGGCGAGCAGCCCAAGACGCAACAGCAGCAACAGCTGCTTCACCACATGCAGCAGCAGCAGCAGCAGTTGCAGAAGCAGCACCATCTGCAGCTGCAGCAGCAACTTCAACAACAACAACAGCAGCAGCAGCAGCAGCAGCAGCAGCAACAACAGCAAATGCAGCAGCAACAAATGCAGCAGATGCAACAACAGTACCAACAGCAGCAGCAACTAAACGAGCGACAGCAACAAATGCACAAAATGCATCTGCAGCAGCAGGCACAAAACATCCCCCAGCAAGACGCACAACCTCCTAATTTCGTCAGCTATCAGCCTTCCGAACCCTGCCCGCCCGACGCCGTGTCCAAAAAGGAGGCGGCGCCCACAGCAGAGCCGCCAAACCAAGTCCAACCCGAGTCGTACCCCTCGGAACCTTCCGACGCGGCGCCGGCCACCCCGAGACGCTCTCGTCGTCTTTCCAGAGATGGCCAGTCCCCGTTGGCTCCGCCTTCGACCAACATGTGGCCTCAAGCCCCGAAAGAAAACTCCCAGAATGGAGGATCTGCGGCACAGGTCGCGAGAACGGGGGACGCCCCGGCCGCCACAGGGGGAGTCATCCAGAGCACCCGGAGGAAAAGGAGGGCGTCCAAGGAGATCAACTTGGAGACTCTCGCCCAGAAGGCGTCCGAGATGCCCTCCATGCCCGAATCGCTGTCTGCTTGCAAAACTGAGGTTAAAAATCCTTTACTACATCATTTCTGTTTAGTCATAGTTTCTTCTTTACACCTCACAACAAATATGCATAATAGCTTCATTGAAGGCTCTGTATTTGTCTTTGTGTTGCTTGTGATTGGCTGGTCACCAGTTCGAGTGTACCCCCGCTGGCAATGCTTTGGTTAAAAATTTGCAGCTTGTCAAATGTAACGCCTACATGCAGTTAGTGTGACTAAAGGCAAACTGCAGTTTGAAAGGGGAAGTCAACGCAAACCCATTTTTTTCAAGAGTATGTTCTCTGCAGTTGAAACATGGCATTCTGATTAATGTTCCGTTTGTGGAATATGAGTTAAGAAGCAAAATCCACGTGTTTTCGCCATCTCAGGGGGCGGCCATTTTGTAACTTCTGTCACAGATGCTCAGGGTACAGTTAACGACCAATCATGGCTCAGCTTCAGAAAACAGGTCAGCCGTGATTGGTCGTTACCTGAGCAACTGTGATGTCATTTTCAGTCGACAGAAGTGACAAAATGGCCGCCCCCTGAGATGGCTAAAAACGGGTGGATTAACTCTTATTCCAGAAACGCAATATTAATCCGAATGCCTTGTTTCAACTAGGCCTGCATAGAACATATTCTTAAAAAAGATATGTTTGGGTTGACTTCCGCTTTAAAGAGGAAGAACTCCCTATTTCACTGTAGAACTTCCCCCAACTCTTACAACATCACTTTCTTGGCTTTGTTTACTCTGACTTATGTGGTCTTCTGTGTCCACTTGCAAAGCAGGAGTGCCGAAAAGCAGCTATTATGGTGCTCATATACAAACAAACCACATTAGGTACAACTGCACTCTAATGACATCCAATATATATCTATATTGAAAAATAAATACATTTTAAATAGTAAAACATGCATACAAAGGCACTTTTTTTTTCGATGTAGTTGTAGATAAGACTTTTTTTTTTTTCCTCTCCAAGTTCTGCTTTAACTTCTCTCATAGAGCTTCTTAATGAGCAAACCAAGTTTCTTTGAAGCAGTCATTGTAAAGGCCGACATTTTGTGTTGGTTGTTATTGGATTGTGCAAGTGGCCGCTTTAATGTCTGCGTTCACTGTTTTGTAATCGAGCATGTATACAAAACGTGTTGACAATGCCAGCGGAACATGCGCTTGTCTTTTCTCCCTTTGCAGCTTCCCTACCTCACCACAATAATAACTAATTGCACTCACATCGACTGGGTGCAGGTATATAATTTATGGGACTGCAAGTCATTGTGCTGTTGCGCACAAGTGTGCAGTGGCAGCTGCATGTCTGCACACCTCCACATTCCTCAGGCCCTCGCTCAGTCATTGAGAACTCCAAGGGAGGGGCCGCGCCGCCAAGCCGAACAGTTGCACTCCCCCGTTGCCTCGAACAAACCGAAATGCTTTCTCAGTGCCAGTCGCAACACACAGTTGCTGTCGAGCATTTTGTCGTTTGATTCAAAATCAAACATTTCATTAGTTAGTAAAAAAAAAAAAGAATAACTGCACAGACAAGTACATAGCAGTTTTTATGTAAAACGCACTAGTTTTAGCTTTTTCTTTTTTCTTTTTTATTGCCATTTTACGATTGTGTTGTATTGCTGTGTATGTCAAAAAAAACATTCCTCAAATTAATTCAATTTAGATTTAGACACATCCATGTTTTATAATATAGTAAATGAAGAGTATTCACAATTATTTCTTTACATTTTATATGTAAAAATGCACTGGTTTTAGCAACTTTACTGCCTTTATTCAATTTTATTTGGCACATTTCATCTACAGTGTTTACAGTAATACTGCATTTCAAGATATGAATCTAAAGAATATTCAATTTATTAAGTAGTAAAATAGTTGTACTTAGTTGAGGAGTGAAAGGAGCCGATGCTTTGTTTTTAGCATACTTGGACATTATTATTATTATTTTTTTGCACTTGTCTGAAAATATATTCCTCATCAAAATGAATTACTGTTAATTATTTTTTTAAGCATTTTTTTTTGGCATTCATTGCATAATCCAGAAAGTGTCATTTGAACAAAATTCCTCAAAGTAGTTATGTCACACCCTTGTCTTTGGGTCTTAAAACAAAAGTACATTTGTGACTAGAGGGATTTCTTATGTGATTAAAAATGATTGATTGTTTGTATAATACCTTTGCTTTGCATTTGTTCCACAACAGGGAGACGGTCCCCGAGGCAAACACGCCACTATGGTCCCTCTAATCATGCCTGTGTCAGTGCCGGTGCACAGGATTCCGCATCCCGGTCACGGCGCGTCGGCACACGGACGAGCAGGCCAGGCTGAGCGGCCCTCGGTGACGGCTGACTGCAAACCGTCTGTCATCGTGGCTCGTCGCAGATCTCTCAGAAACTCGGTGACAGACAACTTTGAGCAGGTTGCTTCTTGGAGGACTTAAGATTAGCATTGCGTTTGCAACAGGATTTAATGCCAAATAGTTCTCATATGTATTAAAATGGCTTATACCATTGTTAGCATGTTATGGCTGTGGAAGGGAGAACGTAATACAAATAAATAAATAATAACAGGCATCTTGAGGTTCAGCATTATTATTCAAACATTTGGGGAAATCCAGTACATGATGTACCAAAGCGTTGATTTTGACACCAAATCCTAAAGTTCTCTTTTCTCCTTCCTCATTCTAGGACGGAGAGAATGATCCCGGACTGGACGAGGAGGGAAAAACCAAACAAAAGCGCAGACCCCGGCCTGAGCCTCTCATCATTCCTCCACCCAGACCTTCCACGCTGATCCCAGCGTCTGTTTACTCCAGCATCACCGCCTACCAAAGCAACCTGCGCTCCCCCGTCCGCTTACCGGACAACCCGCTCGCCTTCCCCCCTTACACCCCCCCGCCTATCCTATCTCCTGTACGAGAAGGCTCAGGACTCTACTTCTCCACTTTCCTCACCAACTTTGCCGTGAGCAACCAAATCCTCCCGCCGCTTGCAACGCCCAAGACGGCCACCAGAAGCCTCCTGCGCTCCAGTAAGTCCCTCTTCAAGTCTTGTGTGGTTATGGGAAGCAGTTTGAGTATTTATTCATATCCTTGATGTTCAGCTGAAGGCCCATGTACTAGTATGTTCTTTGTTTTACTAGTAAGACAATTAAGTAGAACGACAACCGGAAGTAATTACATTCCACTGCAATTTGACATTTCTGTACACTGGTAATTAGCTAAACTACTTGTGGACATTTTGGTGCAACTAGTAGGTCCACATGCCCACTAGTTGGGACAAGTGGTGTTACTAGTGCAGCATAGTAGTTTACTAGTAAATTTGAATCGCATAACAGAAGGTCACAAGTGGCAAAATAATGGTGAAAAAAAATGTATACATGCATACATACATACATACTCATTTGCCCGTCTACAGCACTTCCCATTATGTGTTAGCATTTAGCTAGCAACAAAGTTATGGGGTTGTTTTAAGTAGTCATGTGATTAATTCTCTTTGTTTATTTAGTTTTGACTGGAAATTTCAAGTGGCATTAAACGGCTTGATGCTTATTTGAATTCTGTTGTATCTTAAAAACAAAATGGCTGAATCACCTCACTCTCGAAAAAAACTTGAGTCATTTGTATCTCTAGGCACCACACGGATATCAAATGAATGCTAAAATACTTTGTATTTACTTTGTAGCCACCAGGCGTCATTCATTTACCGTATATTTTATTTTCTTTTTTTTTTTTTTTTTTTCCCCAGCAAGTTCAGACATCACACCGCCGGTTCTGCCCTTGATCACCGACGCCACGCCTGTTAGCCTCGAGCCGTGAGCTGCATTTGATTTTTTTCAAAGTAAAACCTTGAGGCAACCGACACCGTGTCAGCATCTCACCCACTGCTTCCGTTTGTGTGCAGGCGCATCAACATCGGGCAGCAGTACCAAGCGGAAATTCCCGAGTTGCGACACCAGCCTTTGGCTCAGTTTGACCCACACAAGGCTGACTTGGTTTGGCTTCCTTTGCCTGATGGCCAGCTTAAACACACAGAACCGGATAGTGGTTCGTAGCTTTCACAGAACATTGTTTTTACTTGTGCTGGATCACCATCTGCCCACTCACTAATCCTCCTCTTCTTCCTCCTCCTCATGTTGTCTTTTCTAGTGGAGAATCTGATGAACATGGCTTGTTCCAGTGTCCTCAGAGGAGGAGGAACCAACCAGGAGCTGGCTCTGCATAGTTTACATGAAAGTGGAGGAGATTTCATTGTGAGTGTTGTATTTACAGTTGGCTTTTCATTGAGGAGGCGTGTCTGTTCACTTTTACCCATGAAAATTCAGGCACAATACATGATGCATTTGTGACTGAAAATCTATCTTTTATATTGTTTATTTTAATCAAAGACTTTGCCGTAAAAGAGCAAATTGTCACTTTGGGAAGAAAATACTGGTGCATCTCAAAACAGAGAACATTGTCGCTTGTACTGTGAAAAGCACATTTCCATTTTTCCACCCCATTTTTTTGTATTTTTACGGTAATGGGGTTTCCGCTTTACGGACATAAAATATTATTACTTTCATTCCATATTGACATATCTCACAAACAAATGGACGATGAATTAGTGGGCTGCATTATGGTGGTCTGCAAGCATGCATATCGAAACGTAAACGTGCAAATATCCTGTACTTTGTATTTGATTTTCTGCATTATTTTTTGTTTGTTTAGGAGACCCTCAGACGTTTACTGTGTCAGGAGCCAATCTTCCCTAAAGGCCATCACCTGGCAGATTACCACTACTCAGGTTAGTTGTGTTGATCAAAGCGCATTATACATAAGCATAGGCAGAAGAGCTTATATCCAAGATGATATATAAAGGCTTGCTGTTTCCTCAGTACTATGTGGAGATGTTTGATTTTTATCTTTTTTCAAATAGTCCCTATAATGTGCAACTTTGTGTTGCTTGAAAGCCTGGAACATTATTAAAAAAAACAAAAAAAAACTATAAAAAATAAAAATAGCGACAATAATAATATATAATTAGAATTCTTAATTCACGGAAGGTGAACTAATTGACAGTGATTGTATGAATGATGTGATTCTGGCTGCAGACCTTTAGTTTCACTTCGATTTGGGCAACATTTATACCATGCCCATAACTGCCAAAATAAGGGTGAAATCGGAGGTTGGAAGTAGTAAACGAGGCCCTCATCTTTTGTTTCTCCCCTAAACATAACTGTCCTCATTCCTCCGATTACACGTTCATGGCACTTGCTCATGTGATTTCCTCGCAGGCTCCAATCGGTGGAGTGCCGAGGAAAAGCGTTACTTTAACAAAGGGATGTCAGCCTACAGCAAGGACTTCATCTTGGTGCAGAAACTGGTACGCCTCTTCACTTGTGCTCACACAAGATGACTTGATGCCATTTTTCTGCTGACAGTGACTACAAAAGCCTTCAATGGTGTCTTCCTTTTCAGGTGCAGACCAAGACAGTGGCTCAGTGTGTTGAGTTTTACTACACGTACAAAAAGCAGGTGAAGATCACCCGTAATGGGATTTTAACCTACGGCCCTTCAAACTCGCCCGTGGACAAATCCGCAGAAGCTGTCGTGGACGTTAAGGTAGAAATTGCTTTACTTTGTATTTCAAATGTGTTTCCTAAAATATATACACGTCCTTAGGTGTGAATGTGAGTGTTAATGGTTGTTTTTTTATATACTGTATGCCGTGTGATTGGCTGGCGACCAGTCCAGGGTGGACGGTACCTTTCATCCAACTTTAACTAGGATCAGCTCCAGCCTCACCAGTGATCCTAATGATAGCAATGTGTTGGACAATTATAGAAAGTCTCTTTTTTTATTTATTTTTTTATATAAACATTTATGATATTAGACCTGAACAATGTTGAAATGGTAAAAAAAAAAAAAAAAGTCACATGATTAGGATGGCAAGTTGTAACTAGGCTGATGTCAAACATGGCAATATTGGGAAGAAAGAGAATCAGCGGCATCTAGTGGTGTTCTGCACCTATTGACACATTTCTGGGCTTGTCCTGTTTGTACCTACTTTGTGATTCCTTAGAGCTCTCAGCAGTCTAAACCCGCCCACCCACACATGGATGACAAGAAGGAGCTTTCTTATGAGCAGGAGAACAACCAGCAAGCGATGGTGGCTCACTCACTTCAGGCTCATGACTATGTGAGTGTTGAATTGAAATCATGTGTTATTATTTCATGTAAAGATTAATATTAGAGCGCCAGCATTCTATTTCTGGTCTTGGTTGCAGATGTAAAAATGTACTGATGTCAGTTTAAATATAGATGTGGGCATCCTCTGTTTTCTTTTAAATTAAATTAAAACAGCAAGGGAAAATTGGTTCTTCTAACACTTAGAAGGTTTTTTTCTGTAAAGAGGCCTTGAATGGATTTTTTTTTTAAAAAAGAAGCCTAATAGAGGAAAAGCTTGGTATCAGAAGGCAGGGCAAATCAAAATCCACAGTAACAAACCGATTGTTCTCTAGGCGGGCACTGTGCTGGTGGTCAAAGAGCCAGAGAATGTTGTCAAGGATGCTACCTACACATCAGCTCCGCTCAGGCCTCGGAGCGACACTGCAGCAAAGAAGACCAAAGTGCCAGTAAAGCCCACGCAAGATCCCGATGCAGTATTTCCATGCAAAAAGTGTGGCAGGTACCACCAAACCCGTCACAGAAAATCCACTTTTGTTGACATAAGCGTGATGTCTTGCCGTTGATACTTCCCACTCGAGTGGGCCTGGAAGATTTTAAAAATAAACTATTAATAGTTAAAAGTGTTGAACTTGTTACTGTGTGCGTCAGGGTGTTCAACAAAGTGAAGAGTCGCAGCGCCCACATGAAGAGCCACGCCGAGCAAGAGAAGAAAGCCGCGGCTCTGCGGCAAAGGGCGGCGGAAGAGCAGGCAGCGGCGGCGGCTGCCCAAGCCCGCAAGGAGGCCTTGCTAGCGGTAGCGGCGGCAGCATCTCACCAAGGCGGGAACGGAGCGGAGAACCAGGGCGAGCCGAGCAGCCAGGAGGACTCGTCGGAGGGCGAGGAGGACGACAACGACGAGGACTGGCGCTGAGAGCGAACCCAAATTTGCGGCTACATGGATTCGAAGGGATGGACGAGAATGATCAACAAGAGCGGAATAAGCACAAGAGAAATGTTTTAAGTCTTCCTGTGGAACTCTTGCACTCCTCTACTGGCTGATAAAAGACTGTTTGTATTCATCAACCAGGCTGGCACTCCATATTTTCACACATTTGTATCGTTTTAAATATTACAAATGACTTTATTTTTGTCTAAATGCACTTATACAGTACGCTTTTGCCAATGTTGCCTTTTTACAGTACTGTATATGCTTTATTTAACTTTTTTTGTTAAATACTAGGCATTTTCAGTTTAGGGACTTTTCCCTGGGTTGTTTGGTATTCATGATCAAGATCATTTACATAGAACAAAAACAATGTTGTTTATGGTTTCTTTTAATTCAAATGAGCCCACGGCTTGTTTTCAAATTGATTTGCCGAGTGTGAAAATGCTGCGTTGAATGTTCCTGATTGTATTTTAAGTTTGGTTGTATTTTTTTTTTACAACTAAATACCTTTAAAAGTAATATGTAAAAAAAAAAAAAAAAAAAAAAAGTATATATAAAGTGCGTATTTATGCGTTTTTCAACGATTTTGGTAATATAAAAAAATGTATCCTATCAGATACACTATAACTTGTGAATTGAAAATAAAAATTAAGAAGTGTTCCGAACAATCAATGTATTAGTATTCTGTTTGTGATTGTTTGGAGTGGGCAAACCTCTGTGCTCAAAGGCCACAGTTGATTTTTGAAACGAATGGATGGGCCGGGTCATTTGCAGATAAGGTTAAAAAAAAAGTGTAAATGTTTCCAAAATACTCAAATTAATTTAGCATATTTTCAAATCAATTAATCAGTGATTTTGTATATTTATTAGTTATTAGTTTAAAAAAAACAGTTACGCAAGGGTAGAAACGAATGTCTTTATTTTATAATTTTTTTTTTTTTTTTACAAAACGTTTTATTTCCCCATTGTATTATCTGGGCTTGGGCACATTATTTATTTATTTATTTAGTTTGGATATACTCTAATTTTAAAATGGGGAAAAATGTGTAAAATAATTCAACACCTCAAATAATTCATAGTATCCATTGTGACTATATATTTATTGGATGAATCGAATATGTAAGGGCTTGGAAGTTTTATCAAGAATGACAGTCAAGCTGCATTTCACATTCTGGTCAACAGATGTCAGCAAAGCATGTTCTTCGGCGACGGCGAAAAAGGCAAAGGTCATCAAAATTGAAAAAGTTATTGTAGTGTGTCCACATGAGGGCTCTGGCTACCTTTCTATGCAGTCCAAAGGAAAACGACAGGAGTTAAAGAGCATGGCCAGTAAAGGATTGCCTGTCACCCTGAGGAGATGAGAACCATTCGATGCCTGAGGGTCAGAGAGGATAAAGTGGTCGTCTTCCTGTCTCCAATCATCATTGACAAGTTGGATTTAGTGCGTATTATTTATTAAGATACTATGACATTTAGAGTGTGGATCTCCGCCACCAAAAGTGTCATAGAGTGGTGCCTTGTGATACGATTTTGATCTATCATTTTGGATTCCAATTGCTCACTTTCTGCCAAACCGCTGCCCGTTGCAAAGTGATTTGAGTTCAATGCCACGGAGAAGGCAGGTTAAAGTGCGAGAACGTCAGGTGAGGCGGCCAGGTTGAGGCCAGAAACGTCAGCTCAGCGCAAGGTTGACGCAAGACTGATTGGTCCTCCCGCATCAGGGTCGAGGTCCTCGAGGTAAAAATAATAAATGTCAAAATTAGGATTATTTATATTCAGACGCTCAGTACTTCATTATTTCCAGGATTCGACCTCTGCCTGCGGGTCAGTGACATACTTACAGTGAGTACACCAGCCTTCATCATCCTTAGCATGGATGCTAAATTCTTTTATTACCACCACCTCCCTTTTTTTTTTTTTTTTTTTTTACAGGAAAAAAGTAGACTCACATTCATCTATGAGTGCAGTCCATTCCCTAGATCAGTGATTCTAAACCACAATCAGATTTTCTGAGGCAATTGATCCAATTTCACTTTATTGGTCTGAAAATGACTTCTTGGTTTTAAATGACAAATATGCATCTCATAATTTATCATCTTTGCCGGTGACATATAGTGACAGGGAGAACAATGACATGCTCTTGCAAGAGATGGCAGGAGGTAAGACACGTGTTTCAATTATGCCAAGTTATGTAAGGTAACCGTGAGGCCACCCTGCTACGTCATCTCTCCAGCCTTGCTTACATCCAAGCGTCCTTGATGGGGGGGTCCAAATCACTCCTTGTAATGACTTTGGGGGCCATATAAGTGACACAGCACTAAAGCTCAATTTCAATGTCATCTGCACCTCTCGACATGCCCCCTGGTGACCCCTTGACCGGTGACACCTATCGCTTGATTGCTTATCCCTCCGTCATGTTGATGCTGTGCAATTTAAAGGCAGACGCCATCCTCATTTGCTCGCTAACTTAATGGAATTAAACCCTCCACCCCGCCCCTCCTGTCCGGGTTTTAGCCACAGTCAGCAGCGTTCCTCTTACTCGCTTGTTCAAATAGCCCTTCTTCGATTGCATCCATCTCCGAGCTGACTGCTGCTGACATGTTTTCGAAGATTCGCCTCTCTGTTCGATTTGCTGGAACACGTACGTTTAAAGCGGAAGTCAACCCAAACATATTTTTTGCAAGAATACGTTCCCAGCAGGCCCACTAATTGAAACACGGCATTGTGATTTATTTTGCGTTTGTGGAATATAAGTTAGGCAGCAAAATGCACTCGTTTTTAGCCATCTCAGGGGGCGGCCATTTTGTCTTCTGTCGACTGAAAATGACATCAGAACTGCTCACAACGAACAATCACGGCTGACCTGTTTTCTGAATCCGAGCCGTGATTGGTCGTTGTGAGCGGTTGTGATGCCATTTTCAGTCGACAGAAGACAAAATGGCCGCCCCCAGAGGCGGCTAAAAACGAGTGGATTAACACTTATTCCACAAACGCAATATTGATCAGAATGCCCTGTTTCAACTAGTGGGTTTGCATAGAACATATTCTTGAAAAAAAAGTTTATGTTGACTTCCACTTTAAAGGAGACATGCTTTTGTTTTTTTCTCACAGTTTTGAACAGGCTGTGACATCCATCCATCCCTGACATATCAGAACTTTGTTGATTACATCTTGAAACTACATGAAAACCACATATGTCCTATTATATTATTGTGGATAAACCCCCCAAAAATGCGAAACATTGCATGATGGTCAAAACCTTAAAGCGGAAGTCAGTCCAAACATAATTTTTTTAAGAATATGTTCTATGCAGGCCAACTAATTGAAACATTCTGATTACTGCATTTGTTGAATGAGAGTTAATCCACCCATTCTTAGCCATCTCTGAGGCGGCCATTTTGTCACTTCTGTCGACTATAAATGACATCACAGTTACTCAGGGTTCAGATAACGGCCAATCACGGCTCAGCTTCAGAAAACAGGTGAGCTGTTTGTCTGAACGTTTTGTCAGATTTGTCCAAGTATGAGAACTCAACATGCTCCACTGACCTCAGTTGATTTGTATTAAGCCCATCAGGCTGTTTCTACTTGCGGGAGGATGTTTCTCTCAAAGACCTGAGCCAACACTTTGCAGCGGGCTCTTTTATGATCTCACTATGATCCATCATCAGATGGGATGGATCCTGAAAGTGCCATCCGTCAAAAAGTCATCAACAGGCAGCTCCCTCTGCTCCGACGGGAAGGTGATGTAGTGCTTGTGAAGCCCCAACTCTTTCCAATGTTTATCTATTTTGAACGGATTCATCTGCTCTTCTATCGACTCCCATTGAAAGATTTTGTTGCAACCTAACTTTCCCCTGCATTCAACTTTCAATGCGGAACAGCCTAACCCATTAACTGCGTATTTGCACGCGCATCTGCCGGGATGAGACTCATAAAAACATCCAATTCAGAAATTACGACACCGCTCGGCTCCTAAGTAGCGGTGATTTCTTTCTTGTGACTTTTGCGTGTGTCCAAATAATAAATCCTATTCAGTTATTGTGTGCTTCCATCAATTGCATCATTTTGCGCTGATGTGCAGGAACCAACATAAGAATTATTGTCTCCCAGAGAGCAAATAGAAAGCTGTTAGTTCAGTTTGCTGGCATCAATTTACGCCCTGCGTGTTATTAGACAAGGCATTGGGCTCACGCCAAAGTGCTTTCTTGCTTTACATGTTCGCATAAATACGCTGAGCTGACACCATTAACGTTCATTTATGTCAACATTCCTTCCATTATGTGTAGAACTGCTTTTGGATTTGGACCTGCACATTATTTGTTCAATTGCAAAGAGTATAAGGCATTCATTTGAAGTATGCATCTGGATGAGCAAAAAAAAAAAAAGTCTGGATCAATTATTCCCAAGGTGATCTCAATGGCCAATCACAGCCATCACAGGAGGGGGGCATGACCAGCAGTGTGGTGGCCATTTAGTCACTGAATAATGTCTTTGGCTCACGGAGGCCATTTTAATGCCCATTTAAAAAAAAAAAGCAAAGCAACGCTCTGTCAAGCTCATACTTGGCAATGTGGAGCCTGTTATGGGTGAAGCGACCTTGAGGGAGAAGGGTGAGTTTCAGCGGTGTCCTTAGTTTGCTGCAGTTATAAGCTTTAATGACTTTCACATTGTGATTTTTAGAGGGCCGTCATAGCGCCAATATTATGACACCGAGACGTTAACTTTTTAAAGGAATCTAACGATCCCTTTAAAAAGTTTTGACGTCTTTACGGAGCTTCTCGTGTACACTAGTTGCGGGCAAGCGGTCGTAACAACATCACCGTCCATTAAGTGAATGATCGATGATCCCCATCGGTCTGTGATTGTTCAAATTTCCTTGGATTCGGCGCAGTGAAGATAAATGCCCTGCAGAGTGGAACGAGATAAAAACCAAGGTGTGTAAACCCATAACACAGATTGGGCTGCAGTGAAGACATTTATGAAATCAATCAAGCCATAGATTCTCATTGATTTTTAATTAAGGCCATTTATTGATGTTCCCAAAGGCTGAGTGGACACAAGCGCATGGCTGGTGCTTGATGATATCGTATATGCTGAGCTGAGCTAAAAGAAGATATGCTCTTGTTTCCTTAGGCTCAGCACTGAAGGATTTTAAAGCTGTGGCCCAGCACTTCAAAAATTTATAAAGTGTGACTGGTCAATGCTAATATTTGCTCATATTTTTTTACTTTCTTTGTCAGTTCATAATTTCTGTAGTTGTCACGTGATCTGATTCATGCCCTGTTCCGAGTTGTGGTGAGCCCTTCCCTGTGTTTGTTTCTTTATTTTTTATTTTTTTAAGCTTACTGTCAAACTAAACATAAAACAAAAATAATTACGATTTTTGGATTTAAAAGAGCCTAACAATTGCCTAAAAATGGTCACGTTAGTTTAATAATTATACGCTGGTTAGCATTCATGTTGCCGTGCTTTAATAAATGACTCAGCAAGAACATGTAGACAGACAATAACAATACTCACAGTCATACACTCTATCCTCTGATCAGAATGACTAATATTAGCGCCGTAATGATGAGCTCAGAGAGGAGGTGAGCCGTTATTGCTGCTGTGAATATGTACAATATCATTGAGTGCCATTTTGTGTCATTAAAATCCACATTACAACAATTTTAATTTTTCAGGGAAGACCAGAATGGAATATTGGGCATTCATCCGTCCATTCAAATCAATCCACAGGTATCTTCGATCTGATCAGTGTTGCCGTGCAGACGAGCATGTTTATCCTGTGACTGAACCGCTGTGCTCCATCCATCCTCCCTTCTTCGGGACTCATTAGCAGGATTCGACGCCTGATACGCCCGACCCACCCCGCCTGCCCTCTTTTACTGCCTCCATTAAATTCCTGCTCTCGCCTTTGTGGCTCTCCGTGGAGAGCGAGTGTTCCATCATCGCGGCTAAGAGCCGCCGCAGCGGCAGGATCGGCTATGAACTGGACGTTTTTCAGCCCAGCAACTTTTCATGGTCACTTGGGGCTTGTCCAGCATCGCTCAGCGCCTCTGTCACTCACAAAGCCATTACACAAATGCGCATCTAGTTCGCGTAATGTGTGCGGGCCGGTGATTAACTGAGGGGGGAGACACTGTTGAACCATTTTTGCACAAGTTGATCTGAAGCTACGGTAATGTGCATTGTATATCACAGATTGCTGTTAATTTGTCTGGTGTAAAGTGAAACAGGAGACCACAGGAGCTTGTATTATGTGGTTCTGCTGGTTTGCTTGACTGATGACTCTAATGTAGACTGGGCACTGAGGCTAATTGAAATGCAGGAGGATTCCAATGTCATTAATGGGATAAGTCACTCCTCCGAGTCCAAAGCAAGGTGAAGATACATTTACCTTATGACTTATTGGTCTCCTTTAATGTGGACCATTCTAAATATATGACTTGTATTTATTGCTCACAGCCAACAGCGATGTGCTGGTTCGATCTATATCATAGTTTGCCGCCCAATCTATGTTCTTCATACTCCATTTCCCACATGTACAGTTCCTGCAGCATAAAAGTCCACAAAGGTTTGGACTAGGCCGGTGGCAGTTTTTTATGAAAAAGTACTTTCCTGCACTTTTGTGAGTTCAACTGTTGCTAGGCAGAATTGGTTAGAGTTGCACTGTCTGCTGGATTAGCTAATGCAAAGAAAGAAAAAAGAGGTGGAACGATAAAGCTGGCATCAAAATGTTGGTATTTTAGCAAGAAAACATGAAGTCTATGCGCATAATTTGCTTTAGCGCGCCACGTAAAATGATGTGGCGGGCCGGATCTGGCCCCCGGGCCTTGAGTTTGAAAACTGTGGTTTATATGATAAGTGGCGGTATTAAGAGATGGATTCAGTTGGGTAAGTCCCTACTCAAGGCTCAGAGACCAAACAAAGCCCGCCAAGTGAAAACGGCACAAGACAGCGAGCTATGGAAAAAGCCTTAGATGGTCAGTGTGAAAGAGGCTATTGATAGCCAGATGTCATCATGATTGAGAGTTAGATACAAAAATAAAAACACAAAACTGCATAAAAATAGAAACACGAGTTGGGCAGGAGTCCACGTCTGTCATATGAGAATTCCCAAGGCGAGACGGATGTTTTCGCTGGGACAAACTGTTGTAACAGCACATTGTTGATGAGTCATGAAAGTCTATAAAGATGTCTCTCTCAAAACAACACTAATAGAAATATCTGCCAGACCGCAGCCTGAGAAACATCAAGTGCCCGCAAATCAGTCCAGCAGCAAATACAATGTTGACAATGATGCCGCATGAAGAAAAGGCTTAAATAAAAGTTATTGATTTTCTTGTGTTGCACAACTTAGCTGACAGAAACTCAATTGTTCCGTCACACCTTTCATCCCGCTGCTTTCGTTTTCCACCATCTCACGAGGATGTGGATCAAATCTTGATTGGAGTTGACAAAAGTATGACGCCTCACTTGAGCCTTTATGTAATGAAGCCCACTGTTTCGTTAACACAATAAAGCCCTGGAGGCGTGAAGTCATGGCGTCCAATTGAAATGCGGGTCATTAAGGCAACGCTGACATTTGTGCTGACATAGCGACTTTGACCTTTACGGGTAATTTACATTTATTTGCAAACGTCGCACCAAATTTAATGATGGTTAGGTCTATGTACGCTAAGACATAGACCGGAAAGGCCCACATATTGCAGTATGAAATAATTTTCAATTTATTTATTCATGCATCCAACCAGATGGCGTACACCCTGTACTGGTCCCCAGCTAATTGTAGTTTCAATTATCAAGAAATAAATACTGTTTGCTGACCTGTTTTCTAAAGCTGAGCCATGATTGGTCGTTATCCTGAGCAACTTTGATGTCATCTTCAGTCGACAGAAGTGACAAAATGGCCGCCCCCTGAGCTAGCTCAAAACGGGTGGATTTCTCATATTCCACAAACGCAATATTAATACAGAACATATTCTGGAAAATAAATGTTTGAGTTGACTTCCCCTTTAAGTGAGTTTGTGCATTTGGCTGCTTCCGTGTAATGGCGAGGAACGTAACACTATCACTATGTGCTGCTGCATCATCATCTCCGACTACTCGCGTGGATTTCACATGGCGTCACTGTGACCCGCTTGCCCACAAGCATCCACTCACAACGACACATTCGGTAAGGGCAAAGTGAGAAGCAATTCTTGCTGAATTCCAAGCGTTTATGTGGGCTCGACCCCAGAAATACCCACGCCGCCCCCTCCGCCCTCCATGATGAGATCGCTTAATATAAATGAGTATGTCGAGACATTTATTGAAACAGAAAAAGGAGCTGTAATGACAGTCATATGCATCCGTCAAATTTAAAAGGCCTTTGCTCTTTCATTTTCTAGCTTTATTGCTAATAAATCAGCAGTGGCTCACATATGGCTTTAAAATGTTCATCTATTCCATAATGGCCGGCTCTCAAGTTACATCCCTTTTAAATAACATAATAAAGAAAAAAAACATAAAAACACAGCATCTTTCGTTCACTGATGAAGCCTCGGGTGTGTTGTTACAATTTTTAGGGTGCAATTTAAAAAAATAACAAAATATATTCATATTTTGAAGTGAAGTCGTTATTTTCAAGTAGTTTTTCCATCACAATCCGCACTATTCATCCCATTATGGTGAGAAAAGAATCTATAAATGTGCAAATGGTTGAAAGCTAATTGTAAAGTTGTACTATCAAAGTGGTAGGCTATCATTTTGGGGGGCATATTTTCACAGTGGTGGGATTCAGTAAGATTCTCTTCTTCCCATTCCCTCACATAATCTACATTGTTTAACTTGTTTAAAAAACAAAGGGAACTCATAAAATAAGCGAAATGATGGCAGCAGCTTCGCGCAGTTCACTCACGGTTTTGGATAAGTGCAATTAAGTTACGAGCTCAGTGACGGAAATGAAATTCGTAAGTCAAGGTACCACTGGATTTGTAGTTTTGGTACAACAGCAGCTTATCCAAGCAGCATATAACATGAAGGGAAAGCTAATCAATAACTCTGTCAGGTAGCATAACTTTCACTTCATTTTAAGACTACTTCATCTCAAAAGAGAGCCACGAGTCGAGAAAATCATTAAAGTAGCCACCATGAATGATGGGGGACACTTTAAATCACAGAATCTCTTGTTTATTTCAACATATGGCCCAGCATGCCCCCCATAAAAAACAGCTGACCAAAAACAAATGTATTTTAACGTCATGTATGTTTAATGCCTTCATGCAATTAGCGCAGTGTCAACGAACCATGATTAAAGCAACGTTGTCGTCTCGAGACGTTCGCCAAACTCTGGAGTCGGAACTCTGAGCAAGTGGACAAATCAATAGGAGATTACTCAGAAATAAAACACGAACATTAGGATCCTGCCGCATGCATCATTGCAGTTTTCTCAAGCAGAAAATGGGCTTTCAGGCCTTAGAGCAAGGTTCAGGTGATTCCCTAGTGGGTGGGAGGGATTGTATGTTTTAGTGCTCCTGCTTTTTTTTCCTGGTAGAATAAAGTACAAGAAACTGCTGGGAATACGTTGGTACATCGACTTCTGTTTAATTCGTTCCGTGACCAGGCTTGACTTAACTCGATATACTCATATTTGAAAACAGCATCACCAATTGAAATGTCAATAATCTTGTCAATACCAATTTTCTGGTAACATGATTTTCACAAAAGAGAAAAAGAGCACCATTTTGTAAGATATACATATAAAAACATAATACAACATAAAAGTAATGAAATTGGTTTTATAAGTGTAATCAAGCCCAAAGTGACAAATACACTGTAGCATTCGGTTTTGATGTGATTTTAAGAGGCGTGGCCTAATGAGTGCTGTCAGGAGCGCAGGTTGACCTTTTACCATGAAGTTAGTTCAGTGCATGTCATCTCCATGCGCCTTGTGAGTGTCTTCATTTAGCATTTCGTCGCCTTCCTGTGAAAAACACATATGCCCAATTTTGAATTAAAAAAAAAATCATGTTAATGCGATGTCTGTAACACGGAAACCCTATTCACGTTAAAATAAGAAAAATGAAAAAAAAAACGGACATAAGTGTTTTTCAGAGGATGGTGACGATTTGTATGTTTGACCTGTTCAAATAAAAACTGCAAAGTGGTACTAATGTATTTCTTAGACAACTTATTGGGGTATGCATCTCTCCAATAAAAGCTGATCCGATCTTGACACATGGGGTACGATAAGATTCAAGATCACTTTATTTAAAGTGGAACGATTTGATTAGATTTGTTTCAGTGGCGTTACGATTTGACTCGATGCGGTATGATGCAATGAGTTTCTTATTGTCATTATACAATATGAATGAACTGTACTCTAAATGTGGCATTTTGTGTATACGTATGAAGGAAGGTACATGACATCTTTTGAATCCAAACTGATTTTCCGATTCAAATCAGTTTTTGTCATACCACTGCAATTCATTTTTCACCGGTATCATCATTGTACATGTCGATGTCCTGTAAGCTGGAGGCGTCCGTGTCATCCCCGCCGCTGCTTACACTGTTCCTGAGTGTGATGCTCCCCAGGAACGGATACACCTTCTCAGTGAACAAGTCCCTGATGTTGTAGTAAGGAAGTTCAGGGTCCTGCCTCTCGGGTTTGGGGATACACTGGTTCTCCATGGCTTGGTTCCTCTGGTAGTACTTGGAGAACTTATTAAAAATGATGGTAACAGGCAGCGCCACCACTAAAAGTCCGCAGATGATACACAAGGTGGCGACTATTTTCCCCGCCAGGGTCACCGGGCACGTGTCCCCAAAGCCCACCGTCGTCATAGTGATTGTGGCCCACCACCAACCGGACGGGATGGTGCCCAAGTCCGTGTCTTCTTCCTCCTTCTCGGCAAAGTAGATCAGGGCGGAGAAGATGGAGATCCCCACGGAGAGGAACAGAAGAAGGAGGCCCACCTCGTTGTAGCTGTGACGTATGGTGGCGCCCAACGCTCGCAGCCCGACGGAGTGCCGAGCCAGTTTGAGGATTCGGAGGACCCTCATGAGGCGGAGAACCTGCACCACTTTGCCCACGTTCTCGATGTCCTCGTTCTCCTCGGCGCCCTCCTCGTCGGCCTTTTCCAGAGCCAGGGTGGCGTAGAAGGGCATGATGGAGGCGATGTCGATAATGTTCAAGGGGTTCAAGAGGAACTTCCTGCAGGAGGGGGCCACGATCAGCCGTAAGATGAACTCGGCGGAGAAGCACACGATGCAGATCACCTCCAGGATGGCCAGGACGGGGTCCTCGATGGGTTTGTCGTTGTCATCCACGCGCTGAAATTCCGGCATGCTGTGGACGCACATGGCGATGATGGACGTCAACACCACGCTGAGGGACGCGAAGGCGATGATCTTGGACGCCCGGGAGTGACCCGGATCCTCCAGCCTGAGCCACACGTAACTCCGCCACTCGGCGCACCAGGCGCCCTCGAACTTGGCCAGGTCTTGATCCAGCGCCGACAACTCCGCCAGGGACGAGGTGAAACTAGGTTGCCGGCCGTCCTCGCTCCTGGCGTCCCAGTCCCGGTGATGGATGTATTCCTTCCTCTCGTGAAACCAGTTGCTGCAGCAGTCAGCCAGGTGGAACTCCTGCACGCCCCAGTATTCAATCTCCTGGCTGAAGGAAAACACACACACATCCTCCATCATGTGCAGCCGCCCCGTCTGGTAGAAGTTGAGAACGCAGAGGAACACCCGGGGATTCCGGTCGAAGTAGTACTCCTTGTCGGCGGCGCTGTAGTCATCGCACAGCTCCAGGATGGCCGTCTCGCTCCGGCAGCGCAGCAGGCGGGCGAGACGCGTGTGCGGGAACTGCTGCAGCGTGTCTCCGTCCACCTCGAAGCGAAGTCCTCCCACATTGAGGCGAAGCTGCTGCTCGTGGTAGCCGCGTTTGTGGAGGATCTGCCCATAGCCCATGGTCCTGAGGGCACACAGGGAGTGCTGCGTTAGTGTCGAATACATTAGTTCTCTGAAGGAGAGAAATCAATACGGGGAAATGCATGAAGCAGGAGAGAAGCGGCAGGGGGAAGTGTCACTTCTTGGAGAGATCAACAGGATTACCAGCTGAGTCTTCACATTCCAGAGGCAACAAGTTGACCTGAAAATACACTTCAACACCACTTTTCTCTTTTTAATTTGTAATATTTTTGTCATTTAACTGTGCGTGAAACACATTCTGCATGCACATTTCCAGAAAAGCAACACGTGCAGATTCTATTAACTTTCAACTGGACGCAAGGTGACAACGCAAGCCACCTACCAGGATTCGGATGCTCACTTTCCATCAAATCCAACTTGGTGCCGAGCCTGCGGTCACATTCTTGTCCGGATGTCAGGCACAGTGCTTTGAGAGGAGCGGCAGCAGCTTCAGCGGGGGGAGACGGAGGAGCGGGACATGGCGCTTCTTCGCTCCCTTTTACAGTGCGCAGGGAGGGGCATGCCGGGATGGATGGAGTAAAGGAGTGAGAGAGAAAAGCGGATCGCTGATGTGTGGGAACACCCAGTGGAGGATGATGTCACGCTCCATGTGACCTCATCTTTAGGGCCGACGTGGAAAGTCATCATTTCATGTTTTTATAGACGACATATTATGGAAAATGGACTTTTTTATGGCCTGTATAAAAATAGTTATGTCTCTGGAGTTCTTGCCCATCCATCAAGTGTAGAATTAAGTCACCGAGTGAATCTTTAATTATCTGCCTATTTCTGAAAATGTTACTGTGAGTGAGTTTCTCCACCAATCACTTGGCAGCTAGGCTGGGCAGCAGCAGCAGCCCAAGTATCAACTCAAAGCCAAAAGGTAGGCAAAACTGCAGTGTTAGCACAGATAAGCGATAGCGTAGTCGACCTGTACTCCAATGTTTGGCTAGGTTCTTGACATTGACTTCTATTTTATTGACAAGTATAGCCACGGCAACAGAGATTATAATTGGAAAAAAAAAAAAGAGCACACCATCAATTCTGAATGTTTGTAGAGGTCGAGGACATTTATGTGCTTTTAAACAGCGACAAGTGAAGCCCACAAATGTGAAAAATTACTTCAGCCAAGGCCGACTCAGCCCTATTTCTGAAACCTTGCCGAGTGTGACAACCACTCATATTCATATGATGCGAGAGGTCAAGCAGTTTAAGTGTCAGTCAGTCCTTGATGGAAGATGTGATGTCACAGGGCTTTATTGTTTTTGCTCCTCCTCCTCACCTATTGTATTGATTTGACAAAGTTCACCTGGAAAAGTTACGGTACATTTTAGGTTGATTTAAGTGAAATAGTCAATAATACAGTATGCAACTTTTACTGTACTGATAAAAGTAATAATGTTTGTAATCATCTAATGGGTCTGGAGTCTTTTTTTCTTAAAGGGCCAGCACACCAGTCATACGTCCAATCAGGCACTTGGGCCTTTACGTCCATCAGGCTCTGATGTGATCCACCTGTGTGCAGTTGTATTTTTGCACCAGCTACTTCCTCTTTCTGCCTGAAAGGCTTAGGGGTCCCACCCCAAACATTCTTATAAGCTGCAGAAACAGGCAGGCTGTGGTCATCTGTTCCTCCTGTTTGTGTCATGGCTGCAGCATTTGGACTTGGGTTTGTAGTGTTCCCTCTTTCTCTTTGTTTTCTTGTTTGGCCCTTCCTGGTTTGAGAGTAATTCTGTTTTTGTTTTTTTTTCAGGTGGCTTTTTCTTCTTTGTTTACTTGGAAATGTAGAGGCCCGGAAGTTGTCCTCCCCAAGTAGGTTAATTTGCTGATTTTATTTTATTTTGTACCTCCATCCCCATGTTCTTCAACACAACAATTCATTATAATGTCATTTATTTTAGATATTAACACGAAATGCCTGGGAAATATCCTGCGTGTGGATGTTCATCCACTTCCTGGGCTATTTCTGGAAGTTTCTGCTGTGGTTGGTAAGTTCTCACTCAAATCTTGAGACAAGCTGCTTTTGTTTTTAAAGCCCCTGTAAAGTGAATTCATAGATTTGTTTCTAAATGTATTTATTTTTTAAGATAATTGACTGGCTTAGAGCTACTGTATATAAGCGTTAAACAATTTTTCACCATTTCAGTATTGTTTTTTTTTAAATGCGCACACACAACATAGCCAAGCATAAGTTGGACCTTCCATGCCCATATAAAAACTTGAGTATCTATCTTATCCGGTGCAATTATGTGCAGCTAGCTATGCCTGCACCTAAAATGCATCTTAATTTGGATTGTCCACTGGCGCGTTAGCGTGCCTCGTTGTAATGTGTTCCAGTCACTGGAGGCTTTAAGCAGACATGTTCACATATAAAGCATGTAGTTATAAGCGTAAGATGCTACATAAAGTAGCATCAATTTCTTTCCCGGTCTTAGTGGTGCTTGACATTTGAGTGGGTGTGATTTCAGTGGACACCCAAACAGCATATGAGAGCAAGCCTCGCTTTATATACACTTTATGATTTGAATTTGGCAGGATTTAACAAGACTCCAATGTTAAATTTTTTTTAGATTTTATTTTCATTGTACGGGGACTGTTTCCATTTCAGGTAACTCTGCTGTTAAGCTTACACGAAGTTTGGCAACACGATGTGGCTTCAGTATGACGCACAAGCAAGGAACCATCGTGATCTACGCCTCCGTTCACAACTGTTTTGCTCAAAGCACGGTATAAACAATGCAAATCTCCAGGCATTATGTACATTTATTGTGAACCACTTTTAATTTGTCTTCTAGGGGGCTGGGTTCACAACAGTGTTAAATCTCAGGCTCTATTCTAACGCAATGGCTCAAGATGATGTGTACCAGGTGGCAGAAACCTGCCACTACAACTCGCCGGCCTTCAGGGAGATCGTCTGTGACCGCAACTACATGGAGGCAAGTCAGAGATGGGCAACTTAAATGATAGCAGGGGCCCCAATTTTTCCACCAGTGCTACTTTGGGGGCCACATAAAACCACACACTTTCAAACTAGATGTGACAAAAGCCATTTTGTGCTCTTAATATTTCATTTTTGATAATGCATGTATAAAATCCATGCTAACTCCTCAAAGGGTTTGAACAATCAAAACATAACCACATACTGTTCTCCCTCAAGGACTCTTATGCTTAAAAATGACAATTTTCAAGGATGGCACAAAACTGCTGAACAGTAATCATTAAGTGTAAGAACTTGTGCATAAAAATAATAGAAAAAAAATCAATGTGAATTTGTGGGTGCTGAGCCATGAGTATTCAGAGGCCTATTAAAGTAAACGGAGTTTAAAATCTCCCTGCCCTAATTTTTTTGGGAGGAATTACCCATCCCGGCGGTAAGTGAATGCACCATGGCCCTTTAAGAGAGGAGACCAATGTGTATATATTTTAGCTGCTTGTGAGCATAAAGGCTGGCACATGAGATGTCATTTCAGAAGTAGCGATGGATGCTCACTTATACATTGACCTCATTTCCAGGTGTCCGTGAAAAGGGCCATTCCAGGTGATTATGTCCTGCCACACGGTGTTCACAAGGTCAGACAAAACCGTGGCCGCATGAACCTCTTCCTGAACGGCCGTTTAAAATGTCCCACCGGTTCACCTTTCCAGAAGATGCTGGTCGACTCCGGATTCAAAATCTCATCGCTGGTGTTCTTCACACCCGAGGAGAAAAAGATGACACTGCAGGAGGCCCACAAGGCCGGCTACGGGATCGCCAACACCGCCACGAGGCTCATCCTGAGAAGTTGCAAGTCTGCGGCGGAGACCTACATACAACATGTGAGAATTTGAATCCCCTTATGCACCTTTTTCAGTCAACAAGTGGTAAAATGGCCACCCCTGAGATGGATTAAAAACTGCATTTTGCTGCCTAATTAATATGCCGCAAATCCATTATTAATCAGAATACGTGTTTAATTAGTGTGGCCGCATGGAACATTATTTTTTTTTGCCTTTTTAAATCTTCAGGTAGCAGGAGTACCCATGACTGTGCTGCAAGCCTCCGCCATCTTAAAGAATTGGTTCAAAAGCCGGATTGATGCAGCAGCTGCTTGTCCGCTACTAGAAGGTAATGAGATCCAATAAAAGTAAGCGGAAACCGTTTGAAATTCATGTGAATTGCGCTCATCATATCCACCACCGGAGCAGTTTGTTCTGGGTCCGCTGTACCCTTGAAATGAGTTGATACTATTTTGAATGGGGAATTTGATAGGGTAAACATGATTGTAACTCTGCCGTTTCCGGCGTTGTCACTCCGTGTTCCAGGAAGCGTTTACTTCACGGAGGACATGATCAGATGGTTCCTGCCCACACGCATCGACCCGCTTATTTCCTCAGGCCAGTTCAGACTTCTGGAGGTGCACGTGGGTGTGGACGGAAGGAGGCTGAATGCCGACGAGGTGTCGGCCCGCCGTTACAACATTACTGTTGACAAAATGTACGTCGTGGTCCAAATTCCAATTGGCTCACCTGGCGGCTACTTCATGGTCTGTTGACACAAGGAAATCACTTTGAAATGTTTTTTTTTCATTTATTATATTGCTAACTATGGTGTTAATTTTTCTAGAGTCTTGTCCGGAATGATCAGTATTTAGTCTGTTATGTGATTGAGCCCATGCTTGAGTTGCTATGGATTGAAGACGCCACCAATGAAGACACGAGATACAGGGTGCTCTTCCCAATCATAACTCCACCAGAGCCTCAACCCTTAAAAGTCCAAGACAGTGAGTCTCATGACTCTTTATTTATTTTTTTGGGGAGACTCATGAAAGTAAATGTTTGCCTGTGTATGTTCAATTTCACTTAATTGTGTGGAAATGATGATAGTAATCCCGTTACATTGCGATGAACTTTTCACCCATTTTAAATGCATTTGCTTCAATTATACAATGAGGGGTATTCCAGGTTTTACCTATAAAACATTTTGTTCTATTTTCTATACATTTAATGAAAGCAACTGTTTGTCTCGAGGCTTAAACCGTTTGGTTTATTGCATATAGTCACTGTTTTGCAAGGTAGGTCTGGATTGTAACACTGGAAATGAACAAGGTCCCAATTTATGACAAATGTTTTTGTTCATCTATGCCTTTGACTATAGTTACTGACATAACAATTGGTCTGACCTGTGTAGCCATCTGATGGCTATCATGCAGCAGAATAGCCTCAAGTTCAACTAAACGAACACATTTCACACTGATTGAATTGCACCAAGATCACTTTTAGTGTAGCCTACTAGTTGGTTGGGGAACATTACCTTACACACAGGATGGATGGTAAGGAATGCCTCTCTCCCCCTACAGACACTGTTCCAGAGGAGAAAGTGTTCAAAGTGCTGATCGGGCCTTTCGCGTCTGACGTGACTCTTCTCAACATGACCTTCGGCGACGAGATCGTGACTGTCCATGACTGCAATAAGCGAGGATTCAACGTGCAGGAGCGCCGCTCACAGAGCAGCGGCTTGAAGTTCATCTCGCTCCAAATTCCCTTCGCAGACCGCGTCGTCCAACAGGCGGTCAGCCTCACACTCATTTTCCGGAATATAATCTGATTTATTTTATTATTTTTTTTAAATTGTAATTTCTCATACCAGACAGGAGCAGGGGTTACGGTCTACTCGGTGCACGTGACCTTCGGCCTGATGGTACTGCCCAAGTTAATGGCATTTTGTCACACAGCTTATCTGGAAGCTAAATTGGCTGAAGTAGGTGAGTACATTGGATAAATGTTTTGTAATAAATAAACTAAGTTGCACTGAATTTACTCTTCTATTGGCAAACTACTGCTAAGGTGGGACTGGGTGATATGGACAAAAATTCACATCACTATTTTATCCCTTCATGGTGTCTAGGTATAGTGGAAGCATTTGAGTAGGTTGTAGGCCCTTAGCAAAGAAATTAATAAACAAAGGAATTTTTAGAACATTAAGGAGTAGTGGATGCCACTGATCAAGCAAATGAGTCACAACGATAATGGAAATGATCAAATGTTTTTCCCCAGGTCACATAGTTGGGATGAACACAATCCTTATTTTATTTTTATTTTTTTTCCTCCCAGTCCTTCGCTGAAGCTCAGTCTGGAAACGCGGTGTTCTTTTTCACTATGAAGCACGTTTTTGTTAATCTCTATTTTCAGTTCAAAGCCCAACCGTCGTCCAACCCTTAGCTGCTGGCGGCTGCGACGCCATGAACTTCTACATTCTTGTGCAATTCGGAACGGAAGGCCACAACTTCCATACTCGTCTGGGAACGCGCACTTTGACCCAGACCTTGGCTCAGGAGTACAGCTTCACCAGAAACGGAACACACTTCAGCATAGTGGTGCCATTTTCATCCCCTGATGTTGTCTATGAGGTATGTACTCAAAACGTACAGCACTTGAATCGATGTACTTTCTCCGAAACCTTTTTTTCCAAACTCCTCCCCTCCCGCAGGCTATCGAGGGGTCATCTATCCGGAGCAGACTTGACATAACGTTGCTAAATCCAGAAACCGAGCACAATGTAAACGACTTTACTCTGACTTGTCTCTTCCCCTCAGCACTCACAGGTTTGTTTTGAGCACTGAAGCTTCTTTTTAAGTAGTGTTAAACTCATGTTTAAAATGAGACCACACATGATGGGGAAAAATCAATGATTTGCACGTTTTTTAAAATTTTTTTATGCCATATTGAATTTAATGGGTTTATTTTAAAACTGTCAGCTGTGACAGTTTTGCAATCAGATCAGGGTGGAAAAACATTAACCCACCATTCAGATTGTTGATCTTGGTGTGTGGCTCACCAGGGGTGACAATCCTTAAGCTCCTCCCCCAAACCAGATGTCTGTCTGACCACAGGGCATCCAAATTGAGAAAATTCAAGCAAAAATGTAGAAGCTAGGCTAATAGCTTGTCTGGTAACATTGTGGTTGCAAACACTTGAGACACTAAACACAACCAGTGGCTTCGGTTTGTGCATTTCAAGTCTTTCTAATTGGCTATTCAGTTTCTCAGCACGCTTCAGTCACTATACAACACTGACGACAGCGCCGACGTTCTTTCAGAGTGTTTACCCAATGGAACCATGACCGCTCTCGCGGTCAAACTGGAGTCAGTCCCCGACCTGAACCCCAGACGGCTTACCCTCCTTGACCCCACCTGTGGTCCAGTCTACAGCGACAACCGCTTTGCCTATTTTGTCTTCACTGGCAACACCTGCGGGACCACCAGGAAGGTAAGATCCTAACTGACCCCTACTACAGAACGTATTGACCTGATCGGAGTTCTGTCCTCCCTCCAGTTCATATCCAATACAATGCTCTATGAGAATGAAATCGCCCTGCCTCATAGACCTGAAATGCGTAAAAATGGCTCAGATGATGAACCAGAATTTGAGTAAGTTGCAAGACATATTTTTTAATTTGATTGAATAGCATCATACAATATTTGAGTGTTCTTTACTTGAACCCTCATGCACATAAAGATGACTTATGAAAACCGTCACTGTAACCTTGCATAATGCATGACATGTTATAGCTTGCCAAAGTGACTATTAAAAAAATTACAACAAAGTAATAAAAGTCATCGTAGATATAAAACGCTGAAGATCACGTCATGAGTAAGCGGTCAATTTTTCTCTTCCCGCCCCAAGTTTGAGGGTTTCATGTTACTATGACGTCAACACGAGTCGCTCCGTGGCCTTCCACGCCAGACCTCGCAGGAATGATCCGTATGCTGAAAATGGAAGAGGCGAGTTGCAAGTGGTACTGAGGCTTGCTGTAGGTATGTGACTACTTGTTCAAGCTCTTAATGATTAAAAAAATAATAATGCTTGGCAATGTCAAAAATGAGATTATCCTTGGATTGTTCATTGGGGTAGGTGGTCAAACGTGATGCACTTTGGCAAGGTAAAGCTACTGCCACACTTTAGAGTGGCCCATCCTTAATGTTCCTGCGGTCACATTGAACTTGTCTATAAATGGTGAGTATACAAGACATTAACTAGACTATTATAGCACTTGGGGCAGATCCCTGCCAAGGCCAAACAATCTTGAACATGTCGACATGTCACTGCGACATTTTGGTCCTGATGCAAGTGGAGTGTAACTGAAGTGAATAAATTGTATCCCCACAGAATGGAAGAAGCATTGTCTCATACTTGTGATCATCAAATGTTTTAATTTTGTGAAAATGCATAGAGGCACACAAAATAATTATTGGTGTTTTTGCTACCTAATTAACTTGGAAGAAGGGGAGTCCAGAGGTCCTCATCTCTTGCCTAATTTATCACAGCATGTAGTGTGCTATTAAAGAGCACCCAAATATTAAAAATTGAATGCTTTAACGTTTAATAAGGACATGATGGGCAAAAGCAGGAATCACTTCCATCATGTTTACTGTTAACTTTTTATTAACTTGAAATTGAGGCAATCAAAAGAAAGTAGTCACTTGCCTTAATGTTCTTAAACCTGTAAGAAGGGCCAATTTAGAAACTTAATTTGGATACCCAGTGGTATTAGTTTATAACTTAATGGCAATTTAATGACTCACTTGCCTAATGCTTCATGAACTTGAAATTAGGCTATGACTAAAATCTTTAAAAACCGAAACTGATCACTTGCCTTAATGCATCATGAACATGATGTAATTGAACCCACAGGCAATCTAGAAATGATCTTGATGGTTGCTTGCCAACCTGATCCCTGACTCTCTATGACAGATGATTCCTACAGTACATTTTATGGAGCCGCCGATTACCCCATCTCAAAGTACCTGCAACAGCCGCTGTATTTTGAGGTGGAGCTCATGCGATCGACCAACCTCAAAGTGACGCTGGAGCTGGAGACCTGCTGGGCCACAGTCAACAAGGACAGAAAATCCCAGCCCAGATGGAATCTGATCATAAATGGGTAAAAAAAAAAGATTTGCGTTGACTGTTTTATAATGGGCCGCTGTTTAAATAGATTCTTGTGCTTGCTAGCTGTCCAAACCCAGTTGACCCAAGCCAGGTGATCTTCCATCCTGTATGGCAAAATGACAGAGTGGCGTATCCATCCCACGTGAAGCGCTTTGAAGTCCGCATGTTTGCCTTCGCTCAAGACCAGGACAACTTGAATAAGCAGGTATTTTATCCCCCAACCCCCGAAATGCAAAATTGAAGAAAATTTACCCATCTCATTGCAGCTCTATGTCCACTGCGATGTGGTGATTTGTGACTCCCGAAATCGCCTGGGTGACGCATGCAAGAAGAGGTGGTGTTACAGCCAGGAGAAGAGGGTTAAAGGTGGGACAAGATTTGCTGAGCGTTTTTATAATGTAACCATTACTTAAATGCCTTTTTTCTCTCCTAGTTCAAAAGAGAGCCGCTTCAAATGTGCAAGACCTCATACCAGTGTCTTCTGGATGCATCCATCTAAATTGATTAAAGTGACTTTTAAACATGACATTGCAGTGGTGTATTTCTATATCAGACACTTTGAGCTCAACAGTTTATGCAAATAAAAAAAAATCTCATTCTGTAAATTAAGCATGACTTTTGCGTGACATGGTATATGACAAGATGTCACAAAATTTGTGAGTGCACACCATATGGCTTAGTATTGTTCAATCAATTTTTAACAAGCTTGGATGAATGGCCAATTGGAAAATCAGCCAATTGCTCACTAGTTAACTCCTCTTAAAACTTGTATGATACATTTCTGGGACCTTTTGTGTTTCAGTACCTCCCTTTAGGAAAGGCAGTTTTATTTATACAGCACATTTCATACACAAGGCAACTCAATGTGCTTCACACAAGCAAAGGCAACAGCTACAAGCAGTTAACATTCAAAAGCAGAGAAAAAGGGAGTTAAAATTACATTTAAACTAGGGTGGTCAAAGCATTAACTATGGAGATTAACTTAAAATTGATAACAAAAAAAAATGCATTTAACTCAGTTTTATTTACTTCCTGTGGCAGGTGACCTCTGCTCACTTTGCAGCCGAACTTGGAGAGAGTCACTGTCAAAGATGGATTTTTACGCAGTTTCACTTAGAAGTTGACGGTTCATTGGAGAAATCCAAAATTTGCACTTTTCAAAGCCAAATTAAAACACCATATTAGGTGTACGTCTTTGTATCGTTCAACAATTGTATTTTACAGGAAAAGAATCGTATTCATCAATTCAAGAAAGCTGATAGTCTCTGAATCAAAATATACTTTAATTCTTTTCCCACATTAATTCCAAAATTTAACTCGAGTAAATAACAGTTCCAAGCTTTGTAAAAAAATTTGAGTTGAAAAATGATTAATTAGTTAAATGTTAACTGCTTGACAGCACTAATTTACAAACATTGGCAGAAAACTTTAAAAACATTTAAAACTAAAGAAATAAGTGGGTTTCTAAAATATATAAACGAAAATGATTTAAAAACACTTGGGCTCTAAACTGGAGGGGAGGTGGCAACTAGTTGGAGATGTTGGTCTGCCTCTTGGCTACTAATGAGGTGCCCTTGAGCAAAATGGACTGGTCACACCTCCCCAGAGCAAGAGGTGCATCATTGTGTCTTCAAACATGTAATCAATGAGTTGGCCTATTTAAAAGGTGACAAGTTCACCGATGCACCACATTAAATATGGACCGGGGGAAGCAAATGAGAGATTTGAGGCTATGAAATCTCAGATGGCCATGGAGGAAACAGCTGCAGACAGTATATCACAAACAGCATGGAGCAGAGGAGACGACAGATTGTTGGGGATACTAGTGCAGATTTCATTTGAAGGACTCTTAATTCAGAGAGTACCTGTTCAACACTTAATCAGCCTTTAAAACCACAAATCCTGGTTTGGTATTTGTTCCCCTACATTAACTGCAAACAACGTGAGTTTCAGTACATGTGGACAAAATTGTTGGTACGCCTCTATCAATGAGAGAAACAGTGGTCACAGAGATAACTTGAATCTAAGAAAAGTAATTTTAATTGAACGAATTAGCAGACAGCTTTTGAATTGTAATTAAAAAATTTTTAACTCGTGTATGCATGAAACAGGCCTGGACAAAAATGGTAATTTTGTTGAACCTTTTGAGGCAATCACTGAAATTAAACTTTTTTCCTGAGACAAAGTGGAAATAAAAAAAAATTAATGCATTTGCCTGAAATTTGAAAAATTAAAATGAGCACAACTGTAGTGAATGTGCACTTACACTATTCTAGTACTGTACTGCAATAAAATGCATGTTGTAGGGGTCATACCAACTCCCCCTGCCCCACAGTCAAATTTTTTATCTTTTGTAGGGGTACCAGAGTTTGTCCAAGCCTGCTTCATGAATTAGATTAAATTCTATTGAAACAAGCAAACTGTAGGTTAAATTTTATTTGACAATGTAGTTGTGACCACTGGGTTTGCTCATGTGATTAGTCGCAATGTCTGCTTTGTTTTTAGTAAAGCAGATTCAACATTGTGCTTTTTTAGTACTATAAATCTTACAGTTAATACTGGATTATCTAGTCATGCGACCCAAAAACTTCTTAAAGCATTAATAGCAATACTGGTCAACTTGCAAAATACTGTGACATGACAGGCATGTCATTTCCTAGTTTTAGGTGGTTTATCACAGTCAAGTGGCAAAACAAGACTCCCTCAAATAGATGCTGTGCAGTTCTACACCAAATGTAGTTTTTCCTCCACAAAAGTACTCACCATTTCGTACCAACAAATCCATTGCAGTCCAACAGTTAAGAAAATGAGGCATTGCAACATAAGTTTTAGTTTAAGAATCTTTATTCAGAGTTAAAGAGGTGAATTGGTCCAGTTGAGATCTTCCTTTGCAGGGCTGAGTCTGTGCTTCTTTGTGCTGAGAAATATTAACATTAGTCAATGTCATGTTTGTGAATAATTTAATTTAAGACTCACTTCTTTTCAATCCTTTGATGCCTTGAAATCCAGAAATTCCATGACTGCGACGTGGACACTGACCTCTGCAGATACCTTCCGATTTGTCGTTTGTTTCACATACCATTGCATTACAGTGGATGTAGATCTAAAGTGGAAAAATGTGTTAGTGTGATGTACAGGATCAGATTCAGTATATTCTGAAAGGCTGTACCTCATCTTTAAGAACCTCATCATCTTTGGTAAAGGTGAACATCTTGACAGAGAAACGCTTGAAGTGTGATGGGATGCTGACCCTGGCATCGGCCGTAACGGGATGGAAGAGTGTAACGTAGCTGTCGTCTTTGTTCTCACAACTGTTGAGTCAAAAGACAGACATTAAAACAAGGGGCACAGAGAGAAAAAAAACTGAAGTAATAAAAATAACTCACGTATTTATGATGACATCCCAACTGGGCTGAGAACTTGAGTCTTCATGAGCAGTGGCCCAGCAGCTTTCCAAGATGATCTCCAGTGCGGGATCAGTCGAATGAGCCAGCTCCACCTCAAAGTACAGAGGCTGCCTGAGGTATTTCACAACTGGGTAATCTTCAGCTTGGTAGAAATAGTTATAGGCGGAGTCTGAAGAGGAAAAAAATAAATTAGCGGCCATCTACTTAAACATTTTGCTGCTCATTCTTACCATGAGCTAGCCTCATTTGCACATCAAGTTGTCCCATTCCAATTTCTGCTGAGGGGTAAGTGCCGTGGGATTTGTAGCCGAACGCAACAGTCTGAGTGTCATTGATCATGTAGTAGCAGGAGACAGTTTGCCTAAAAGGTTTGAAGTACACAGGTGAGATTATGCATTTGACATGCTGATGGATAGGTAATTAGGTTAACACTTGCCTATACTCAGGATCATTAGGTGATACGTAGGTAGTGCCTTTGTTGGTATAATAGAGGCCAATCTCATTTTGGTACAGCATGTAGTTGTCTGAGAACTGGAGAAAATAGGAGCGTTAACACTAACTGTATGAAGTTAATTTGCAAAATAAAACCTTACTGTTCTACTGGTTCCACAGCTATCAACACTGAATGAGAAATAAGCAAAGCGGTCATCACTGAAGAAGGGTTTACAGGACTTGTCTTTGAGGGTGAGCCAACCCGGGACAAGGTTGGGGACAGACTCCAGCTTGGCAGCCAGAGCAGTCATTGTTCCATTGGGGTAGCACACTGAGGACAAGGCAAGAATGTTACCCCCCCAAAAAAAAGGGTTAAATCTGCCACTGGATATTTCCAGTCTCAGACGCATTCTTACTAGTGGTCCTCAAGGGAAAATTGCAGGCCAAGTAGAAGTCGGCAAGCATCCAGTTGTTGGTTGTCTCCCAAAGCAGCATGTCAAGTCTTACTCTGACTGAATCTGAGGTTAAGCGCTGTGAAAAGAGTGGTTAAAGCAGTTCAAGTCAGCTTGTTAGCTTTAAAAAAAAAAAAAAAAAAAAAAAATTAAATCCCTACCTCAAATGCTGTCTGTTTGGCATTAAAAGGAACCACAAGGGTGAGGTGGGTCTCATTCTCTTGCAATCTGAATGCTTGTTCCAGCTCAGGAGTTAGTGGCTTGTATGCAACCAGAGTCTCAAAGTTTTTGCCTTGATTTCCAAATTCAACTTCGATGTAGAACAAATGCTGATCACAAGTGCCTTTGATGGTGGGAAGTACTTAAGACAAGAAAATTGCATTAACCACATTATAAGTACACGGCTGATCAAATGAGGGCCATGTCTTACCAACATCCTGTAGAGAGGAAGTTAACGCCACCGGGTGAGCAAAAGGAGTTACTTCAGGATGGATCAAGAAACCAAAGACTAGATCAAGTGTGTAGGTTGTAACCAAGGGCTCGGGATTCTGCAAATTGATCAGTCTCATTGACGCACGCTCATCACTAATGCAGAAAAACCAAGTAGTTTACATACATGTTTGAGGACTTCAGCGACAGCAAAGGGAACTTTGAGAGAGAAGCTCTTTAAGCCACCAGGATGTCTGTGCTCTTTTACAACGAAGCCTTTGGCTACGCACTCTTCCAGAGTGTATGTGCCAGTAGAGAATGTGATGTTCTTTAGCTCCACATCATCCAGGAAGGTGCCCACATGGATGCTGAACAACCTCTCCTCTGCATTGGTAACTAGAAAGGTTAATTGTAAAGATACTCTTATGATAAAGAAATTTGGGCTGGTTAATTTACACAAAGACCAGTTTGAGTAATTATAACCAATTTGATACAAAGGTTATACACAGAACTACATCCAAGTATAAACCACCTATGGATATTGTGACTTACAGTCAACAGCTTGAGGGGGCCTGGGCATAATTGGTGTGGTGATGGGGAACAGAATTTTATATCTGGTATCTTCATGGGTTCTCTCAGCCCTCCACAGGACTTCAAGCATGGGCTCAACCGTGTAGGTGATGTGGTACTGGTAATCTGGGGCATGGCTCTGCAATAATGCAAAGCGGTTTTAAATAAGTCATGTAGGCACGCACCCAGCAGGGTAGATGTAGGGCACTTCGAACCTTGTTGTAGCCGTCAGGCGAACCCACGGGGATTTCGACAACGATGTGAAAGTCGGTAGCGGATAGAGCGTAGCCACGCGCAGCCATCTGACGGCGATCCAGACGCTGGCCATTGACGCCCATGTACATCTCTAGAATTTTTATGCTTCCATCCAGAAGGGGAGTCACACGGCGGGGGACGTGCCACGAGATCACATCCTCAGTGAAGAGGACGCCACCTGTCGGAAGAGTAAAATTTAATTTCTGATTTGGAGCGATGTTTGCCTTTAATGAAACTCACCTGTAGGGCAAGCAGCCGCCATGTTCATGACAGTCACGCCTTCAGGTGACTCGTGGTAGGTGCTAACCTTGAGAACCTCCATTGGGACTCCAGCCACCTAAAAATGAGCATTTCAGTTATACTGAGGTTAAGAGGGAAAATGAAGATTTAGCATGCCGCTTACATCCTCAGTATAAGTTTCTGATGTAGTGTAGGGGCTTCGCACGACCAGACGACTAGCAGTGGTCATGGCTTTGTATCCGGCCTGTTCCGCCTCATGCTTCATCATGACTATCGGATCAGGTGTGTAGAATGTCACCTTCCAGATACCAGACTCACCGGCAGCCTATAAAATATTCACTTTAATTCCAATGTAAAGCGCACAGCCATAATTTATATTGTTTTAATTCACATACACTAGGGACAGTGTTCTTCAAATACTCATCGTCACTCTTGGTATCTTTCACAGGTGGGGGCATGTAGTTTGACACCTAGAAAAAGGGGAAAAAAAATACATTAAACTGAACTTTTGGATAAAAATTGCTGAATTGGGGAAAAGCCACCTACTTCCATGTAGTTTCTGTCACAAAGAATCTCTCTGGTGGCCCAGCGGGTGTAGCTGCAAGTCTTCATCACATTATGGGAGACCACATCTGAGGGATTATTGCTGTACATTCGCAGTCTGAGGCCAACATTAAAGGTTGCATCATCCTACAAGGACACAAGTTTTAGAAGAATGAACATTCGCAAAAAAAAAAAGTTAGTTTTAATACTTTGTTGTCCACATAGCAGCCCATCAGTGATGTGTAGATTCTGGTGTTTCCCCATGGGTCAGACTCCATGCTATAACCACATTGAGCAGCCAAGACAGGCGTCAATACAATGTGTCGGGTACCATCTGGAAAGAGTGAAAAGGAGCCATTTTTTTATAATAAAGGCCAAGTCATTAAATCTGAGTAATTTTAAGAGTTTAACTCACTGATGGCCTCTACTTCTAGTTGGTTCCCTACAGCCAGGGCTTTGTCCAAAGAGAGCCTCATCAGATTACCCACGCAGTCAGCTTTTAAACCACCTGTGGTAAAAGACACTGCTTAAACATAGCGAGCACAATGATTAAAACAAAAATAAACCACCTTACTTGGCTCTGTGTGGCTCTTAGTATTTGGCTTTGCTTGACTCAAGGCGATTACCACAGCCAGCAGGCTCCGTATCAATCTTTGAGAATAAAAACACATTAGCGCAAAAAAAAAAAAAAACAATGATCAGAAAGAAACAAATACTTACACATTCTCCGAATTCGACATGGCAATCAGTCTGAGTACAGCCACACCACCCGACCACAAAAAAAAGAAAATAACAGGAACGGAAACACTTGCAGAGATTGGCACTCGAAGGCCAGCGTGCCCCACTAACTCTGAAGTGAAGAAGGGGCTGACTGCTTCCCTCAGGCCTCACCGCCCTCTTTATATCGCTCATAATTATGATACACAGGTGATCTGTATCAGTAATCGAGAACCCGCCCCTCCGACACACACATGCACACCCACGCACACATCCCTCTGAGGTTCAGGGTTTGACTTTTGCCTCAGGCCTTCCTCCTGGGAAGGTTGTATGATCACCTTTTGCCTACCTGGGTTTTCTGATATAAATACATGCATGTTAGGTTGTTTGGAGGACTTTCTTTTTCACTTATTATTTTTTCTTATTACAATGTCCTATATGTAAGAGCATGAAGAGATCCCTGATCTCTGCCAAGGATCAGATTTTCGCTGTGTTCAAAATGTAATATTATTCCTTGGATGATAATATAGAAGTCCAAACAATTTAAACAGTTCATATACAGGTAGGGCTAATTAAAACACTACTGTGTAACAAGTCTAAGTATGTGGCATGTGTGTTTACACAAAATCATAGTGATCCACATGTTCAAATTGAATAGACATTTATTTAGTATATACAGTTACACATTTTTAGTTTTTTTCTGTCATATAACAATACAGGTATATGGAGAACTTAATTTATTCACGGACCTCGATTAAGGTATGAATGAAGAAATATTTGACTTTATTACAGTTAATATTTCACATTGTGCAGCAACAACAATTGTTAATTTAATACAGTTGTCATGGCTTTGGTGTAAAATTATGTACACAGACAACGCAGGTTGGACACGTGTTCACAGACAGTTCAATATCCTCTGTTCGTTTTGTCCTGTTGGTCCAGCAGAGTCCGTCGAAGGCCAACTTTGGCATCCTCAAAGGCTCCATTGAGCTTTAAAGCTTGTTGGAAATCCCGAACGGCGTCATCAAAAAAACCTGTAAGACATTAAGAGTAGAGGAAGGTGATGGTTTTCAAAGGAGGTGTCACAGTGGCTTGTTGAGTCAGCATTTGCGTTTGGATTTGTAAAGACATAGCACCATCTAGTGTCCTCAAAAATTCAACAATGTTGGGGTTATATGCAAGTAGGTAAAAAATGTTAACTTATATTCTAATTGTTATGAATCTACATTTTTGCAGCATTTTATGACAAATTATGTGAGCAGCAATATTTATCTGAATGATTATCAAAGTATTTTAAATCATATAAATATCATTCAGCCTCAAGACATATAACGTTGTAATAAATGGAATCTTTCATATTGTTTCGTACCACTGCATTTTAATTGTACTGTATTTTTACTACAGTGAAACGGAAGCACCTTAGTTTGAAAGGAGAGGGTCTTTTGTGACGTTTGTACATTGATAAATTATTAACAAAACAGTTTCTCATAATTTGAGTTTGGCTAGTACAATAGCATTACAGTTGATTTATTTTGAAGGTTATTGCCGGAAACAGGAAGTGATCCCATTCATGGACTGAAACTTTATCCTTACCCAGTCTATAATGTATTAGTCCTCTGTTGTAGAACGCTACTTCAAACTTGTCGTCGGCCTTTATCGCCGAGGTGTAATCCTCGACCGCTTCTTCAAAATCCACCCGAAAATACTTTATTTGTCCACGGTTGTTGTAAGCGGTCGCCAAACGAGAAGCTTCACGTTCCCTGTGAAAAAAAGCCAGGTGACAGCACTTTACTCAAGATTGCTAAATGTCAGAAATCCTAACTAGCCTTAGTAGACAACAAACAACAACCTGTAATGGGCGCAGGACGAAATGAACTTGTTGTAAAGCTCCTCAGCCATTTTGAAATTCTGTTTTTTAAATTCTATGTTAGCATTTTGAAACATGTTTACACACTCGTCCGCCATTATGAACGGATGTGACGTTGCCCAATAGCGTGCAGGTCCGTTTGTAGTGGGCCTGGCTACTTGTTACAACTACGGAAGAACGTAAACATTAACTATTAACAAACTATTATGTGCTGAATATTAAGAGAATATGTTTACTTGTGTGTAAATGTCACAGATTTAGTTTCTTATTATGTATTTCCCCCGTTTAATTTTATTTTATCAATTTTTTTCTACTGCTTGAAGCTGTTTCTGTTGCAGGCAGCTGGAGCTTATCCCATCTGACTCACTTTTCACACCACCACTGAGTGGAAATTGAACTCACGCTTCCTGCACGGACATCACGCAAGTGAACCACTACATGGTCAGTAACCTAGTTCAGTTTAATTTCAATCGTTCCATTTTCTGACAGCTGACGTGGGTCAAGAAGCGTGATACACTCCAATCACAGGGCTTTATTTTACAACCGGTTATTTTCTTTCCTGGTTATTGCCATTAGGGTTACGCGTGAGCAGGATCTGATCCCAGCTCACTCCGAAGAAAATGCAAACCACACCCTGGACTGGTCATCAGTGAATCATAAGTCACATCTAGACAAAAAAAATATTCAAGTTTAGTTTAGGTAGTTTTTATTGCAGTTGTCTGACATTCTCAACGATTTTCATAGTGAAGAACACAGCTGTCGAGGTGACCTCAACGATGTAAAGGTCACCCGGTGGCCATGCAAGCGCTTCCTTTTTGTGCCTCATTTATCCCCACACTGTGTGAAACCCAAATAGCCACGTTTGACTCTCAGTCCTGGAGGGTAACGACTGCTGCTTTTTCTGTGAACAGGGCAACAATGTACTAAACGAGAACATCGATCCACATATTCAAAAGGTATTATTTTTTAAATTGCACTTTTTACATCCTTTCTTTGTTGCACAAGCCCCATTTGAAGCCGTACATTAAAAGGAAACACAACACAATATTTACAACAGAGTGAGAATGTTATTTGGCATTGGAAAGTTGAGTTGATACGTAAAAACATAAAAAATACTTTATAAAAGTACAAAAACATGCACTCAGTGTTTAATCAGAGCATGACATGCAAACCTAATTGTCCAATAGCCACCTAAAAATAATAATACATGTCAACTTCTTAAAATGATAACTCTTGCCATGCCAATCGTGTACAGCCTTTATTAATGTTTTTGGAACATCATCCCCTTACAATGACCCATTTAGTGTTCTGGCTCAACTTCTACTTAAGCATAGGCTTTACTCGGAAGACACGAAAACAACCACGTGAACTTGAAGTAAACGTTGTCCGGCGCGCAGCTCAGGAACTGACGTTGCCGGTCAATGCCTTCAATGTCTCTCTGTGCTGCGGTATGCAGTTTCCCGGCTGAGAGACTTGACACAAAGTATTCAAGTCAAGTCCAAGCGCACCCCGGACAACCATCCATCACACACCTTCAGTCAGTCAGTCTTCCAGGGGCATTCCTCGTGAGGGTGACTGAAGTTCACTTTTGTTTTTGTTTTTACCTGATACTATAAATAATATACAACTGAGCTTAATATCAATATGCCCTAAAATACTTGAATTTAAAAAACGTGAAGAAATAGCGGATAGTCTGAAAACATCACGTTTTCAGGATATTGTTATATTGTAAACTAAAGTACTCCAGTACAGTATTATATATAATCAATCACGCCATCATCTGTGCTAAAAGGATGAGTAGTTTTACTTTGTTTTAGTTGTATTTTACAGTCAGCCTCTTTATGTGTGCATAATTTTAGGCATGGTATTGATAAGAATTTATCAACAGAAAACATAATTCAATTAGGTGCTTTAAGCGGCCTCACCAGCAGCAATATTTTCTTAAATTCAATCAACTTGGAAGCTAATCAGTGTGACGGAACAGGTCATGTATGTTAAATGTTATTTCAGTACAGCTTTGGTACTGCTACTTAGTAGTCTTCTCTTTCCTTTAAAGGCTTCAAGCTTATCGGAATTCATCGTGTGGAGTCCTTACCGGTCTTTTTTTTTTACACTTCGCAGCGACGTGTCAGTCACATTCGTCTTCTTCCTCCCACTGAGACGGCAGCGGCAGCGTCGGCTTCGCCTTCCATGTGTGTGGTAACCATGAAAGCCGGTGAGGTTGCAAACAAACAAAGCAGCTGTCTAGTAAAAGGCGAGACACGAGTAGACTGGAGGTAAATGTTGACTCGTGAGGGTGCGCACAGAAGACGCTTTGTGTCTGACTCACTATCCGGCAAACATGCCAAACTGTCTTAGAAGTCACCTTTGATCCCTGAATGTTGCTCCAACCAATATAAAAAGTGCGAAAAGTGCCCGGTGATGAAATCAGATGAGTGCGTCATGACATTTTGGATTGATGATGAGGTCTCAAAATTGTGAGTGAAACGTGTGCTACTAACTGTGCACATTTTTCCCCATTTATGGTACTCAAAAATAAGCATAATAAGCATAGTACTGTTTCTTCATCAATTGCTGTTGTTAGTTGTTGTCTTACTACACTTAATTAATATTTCCCATCAATGTAATTAGATACCGTTTATAGTTGTACTTTGCCTTACAGTATGAGTTTCAAGACCCCGTAAAATGAATTCAGAGCTTTATTTCTAAATACTTTAAACATGTTTGAAGGTCATTGTCGAAAACGTGCAAAGACTGACAACTGTGTGTAGTCTTTAATTGTGACGATACATATATTTACATATACATATATTTCAGTTTTCTCAATATCTATGTTTTTTTTTTTTTTGTTTATTATTTTTTTGACCACGGCTAAAACAGGGCCCAGTGACACATTTGAATCACAGCATGAGTCGCCCCTCTCGATATGCGAACTTTAGCAACTGCATTCGCATCAGCGATTATTTGGCGCAGTTGTGATGTGCAGTTAGCTAGCTTGCTATGCCTAGCTTCCTTTTGTATGGCCTGCAGGCGTGGCCGCTTTAGAGCACCTCGTTGTCAGCTGTGAGTGCTCACACGTCACGAAGACGAAAGAGCGTGGAGTATCTGCATGCAGCGGACACACCCGCAGCATTTGAAAGCGGAGAGAAATGCTTGATTTTCACTATTTTTAAGACTCATTTTACATAGTTGATAGTTTACAGTTTATTTGCTAGAGTTATCAACACCTTTCTGTGGGATGTGTGTCAGCTTTATACTTATTTTCACTTTACAGGGACTGTCAGCAGTAGCGTCTTCTCCCGTGCTCCTTGTGGGCGTTTTCATTTTGTATTTATGTGTCTGGGTTTTTCAATAAATGGCTGAAGGGGCTTTGGCAACGGTGGCGAGTTTGAGCAGCGGCATAGCTCAAGGCTTGCTTAATACTCAAATTTTGGCAAGCAACACAAAGCAAAAATCGAAAAGGTAATGGCTTGTGACTCAAAAAACGAGTAAGTTGGTGAACCTATAAGTCAAACAACCACCGTATTATGCACAATATAAGATATGCTGAAGCTTGCAAAGAATCAAGGCTTAGTCAGAAATAATTAATGCATGCTATAGTTCAAGGTTATTCAAATGAATATCTATTTTGCCTTAAAATATGAGTTCAATGTCATTTCATGCTTTAAAAAGACAAAATATTCCCGGTGAGCTTGTCATTTTTTTATTCAAACAAAAGATACAGAGTATGTATCAACTCATGATATCAATCCATCAGCTTTAATACATATTCAAAAATATAATTTGAGCATAAAAAGTAACACAGTTTAAATGCAAATATATATAACACAATGTACTGCATTTTCATTGTATTTAAAAACGGAACAAACCATAATACAGTTTTATACACAATATGCACACGTGTGCAGTTGAGGTCAGAAAACGTCTTGCAGATTTGAGTCGTCTGCGGTGTTTCCAGTCAAGACGAACGGCGGAGACAGTCGTTTAAGAGAGTAGACATCATTGTAGACGTGATGAGCCTCTTTATGGTCCACGACAGTCTACTGCATGCTTGACATCCAACCAGCAGCTCTGGAGCAGCACGTGCGCCTTTGCAGCAGTCCATGTCTCCGACACCCACTGGCAGCCTGTGCAAATAAAGCAAATAAATGGAAAGGGTCACGCGTGTGTGGTCGCCGGTACGGTGTTTAACGTCAACACTCACCCCATTGTCGGGCGTCACACACGGCCCAGCGCCTCCTCGAGGCGCTCTATTCTCCCTGCGACATTAGCTAGTGGCCTCTAAAGTCAAGGAGATATCTGCAAAATAGGTTGACTGGTACACCCTTTGCAAATGCAGTAACATGTCAGCTAGTCACACGGTGACAATGTGACACGCTGACCATCCATCAATCCATCCATTGTCCATAGAAGGATATTCTTGGTCGTAAGCTCCTGCAAGGCGACCTGCGTCAGCTTCTGGAAAGCCAGTCTGGCTTCACACTTGCAAGGATCCGCCACCACCTCTACTTTTGCCTCTTCATCACAATAACGACATCGCGTCATGTTGTGAGTTCATACATTTAGAGTCATATTCAATTGACACATTAACAGGAGCGTGCGTTTTCCGATATTATCAGCGTCAGGGTGTTGTTCACTGCACTTACGTTTGAGGGAGCATGTTTTTAAGTCGGCATTCAAGATATAACCAGTGCGGCACTTGCAGTAATAGGAGGCGACGTTGTTGACGCAAATGTGCTCGCAGTCGTTTCCAATGGCACAGGGGTCCAGACCTAAACCGGGATTAAAGGATGGGCAAGCGAGGATTCATTTGCTGGCATACGTACAATACAGTATGTTGGAGTATGTGCTGAAAATATTTATGAAACACCTTTTAAAGCGGGAGTCAACCCAAAGATATTTTTTTCAAGAATATGTTCCCAGCAGGCCCACTAGTTGAAGCACGACATTCTGATTAATTTTGCGTTTGAGGAATATAAATTAAGCAGCAACATGCACTTGTTTTTAGTCATCGCTGGGGGCGGCCATTTTGTCTTCTGTCGACTGAAAATGACATCACAACTGCTCACAACGACCAATCACGGCTGACCTGTTTTCTGAATCTGAGCCGTGATTGGTCGTTGTGAGCAGTTGTGATGTCATTTTCAGTCGACAGAAGAGAAAATGGCCGCCCCCAGCGATGGCTAAAAACGAGTGGATTAACACTTATTCTACAAACGCAATTTTTATCAGAATGCTCTGTTTCAACTAGTGGGCTGGCATAGAACATATTCTTGAAAAAAAAATGTTTGCCTTGACTTCCACTTTAAGTAATAGTGGAAAAGTCATGACAGTCACCATAGGTTCACCATGTGTTCTAAAACAGTTGCGATCAACCAGCGAATTTCAAAATAAGTGTTTGCAACACAACCTCATTTGTTCAAACATCCGTTCAAATTAAACAACTGCATTCTGACCGTTTTTCCCCCCGCTATTTTTAACATAACATGACCTGAAATTCCTGCAAGTGGCTTGTGCCCAGTCCAGGGTGTATCTGGATAAACGGTTAGGAAAATAGATGGATGGATCTGAAAGTTCTTAGATATAATAAATATATACATATATACATACATACACACAATTTACCCATCCATTCATCCATTTTTCATCACGTTTATCCTCATCATGGTCTCAAGGAGCTGGAGCCTATCCCAGCAGACTTTGGACGAAAGGCAGACTCGACCCTGGACTCGTCCCCTAGTCAATCTCAGGAAACATATCGAGAAAGATAACGAGGCACTCGCACATTTGCATAGTCACACCAGTGACTGCTAAATACAATCCGTCAAGTTGTTTTGTTTTAGATGTTGTTGCTGTGGGCCTTATTTAAGCCGCTGGTTTGAAAAATTGAGGTTCTGTCTTGGCAATATTAAAAACAAGTACAAATAAAATGTCAACATTATAAAAAAAAAAAAAAAAAAGAAAGTTTAAGGCTTGTTTGACACTCAAACTTCCCTTTGTATTAATTCTGCAGCTCGAATCAGGTTCTAGTCCCGACATCTGCAGTCCATGTAGGGGTTCATAATTGTCTCTTGTTTCAAATTTATTATGATTTTGAAATGATCCGAAGCATAGAACGCCCCCGTTAGACTGTAGGTGCCTCCAACCGTGCGACTAGAACCAGAGTTAATGTTACGAGAAGGTCTCGCCGGGCCGTCTTTGTCCTACCGCACAGTGTCTCTCGAAACTTGGAGGTGAGCTTCTCGATAACGCCGTAGGTCTCCACGTAGAAGACGTGGTCCTCCAGAGGCAAGCTAGCCATCTGCTTCAGAGACGCCATGTCTGCACGATCCACCCCGACAGCGTAGATCTCAATGCCTTCGGCACGGGCCGCGGCGGAGATCTCCCCCACGTGGTCCTGAGGCCTCCCATCCGTCACGATAATGGCCACTTTGGCAATGTTCCGAGAATGAGGCCGGGCTCCGGACTCCTCGGTGAAGGCTTCGTTCACAGCCGTCCTGATGGCCAGGCCTGTCATGGTGCCTGCGGCCAGCGGCTCGATGCGGGAGATGGCTTTCTTCATGTCAGGCTTGTTGAAGTGGTCTTTGAGCAGGAACTCGATCTTGACTGTACTGGCGTAGTTGACCACGGCCACTCTGGTCGCGTCCGAGCCGACCGCCAACGTGTCCACCATGAGCGCCAGGAAGGTCTTGACCTTCTCAAAATCGTTGGGGCGGATGCTACGTGAGCTGTCAATGATGAGGACCAAGTCCAAGAGGCGGCTCGTGCACTGAGACTCTGGTGACTCTGGTGATCAACATGGTAGCATTAAGGCTATCTCAGTATTACACGGCAGTTTTTAGCTCAGACAGAAGCAGAAAATGGAAAAACTCATCGAACCGTGAGGAACACGACCGACTTTTCATCCTCTTTGACATGCATAGCAAACATTATGGCTCTGTGCATCGTCTCCAGAAGATTGTCTTATCCTTTCATCCTGAATGAAAAGGATACCAGACAAGCAATAAAACAAATATGTCACACGTTAAGATGGACTTGGAATCCCTGTTCCCCCGAGTCACTTACCGTATATACACGCGCATACTGTAAAATACGTTTGGATACACCATCCAATTTGATCAATGGAGAGCGTATGTCTCAACGTGTAACAGGTACTGAATGTTTAACAAAATTATAAAGGCAACTACGTACATCTTTGCTCACATTCTCCATGAATCAAAGTGACAACGGATACATGTATTTTAGGATATTTCCATTTGAGTTATTTCTTGCACCTTTTATTGTGACCAGTCCAACTTCATTGGAGAAAGTGTCCTTATATAATGGAAAATGTGAGCAGGTGATGCATTTGCAGTTTTGTTAGGGGTCCGTGCATGTTTAAAACATCATTCAATTTATTTAATGGGATCAGATGTGGATATTTTTCCCCCCCTGCCAATATATGTTTATAGGTAATACAGAGCAAGGACTCAACTATCTCATTATTGCTTACAAATGTCTTGTGTATGGAGAGATGTACTGCTGGCTTCCTGTCCCTGCCGCACATTGCACAACATCTAGTGGGTGTGGCTTGCATCTGTTGTAGGCGTTCATTGGTCTATAGGCCAGTTACGATTGAGCCCTATGAATTCTGCCGAGGAACAAAGGCAGAAAAAAAGAAGCAACCATATTGATGTGAGTCTTTGTGTCTAATAGATTTGTCTGTTTAGTAGCTGCATGTTATCTAATCAATCAATAATCTTTTTTGTTATCTGTGCCGTTGGCTACGGAAGAGAAATTGGAATGACAGTTCATTGCTGATTTTTCCAGTTATGTTGACCTTCCAAAGAAGCTGGTGTCCCACCATTTTTGAATATAAAAAGAATAGTTAGACCACACTTACAAATGTACATATCACCATTCAATATGTGTAAGGAGTATTAACTACAAACGCAGAAAAAAATAGGCTGATTAAGCAAACCTGACTGGTAATAGTCTACCTGTCTTCACAGGACTGATGGTGGTGGTGAAGCCGCTTTGGCTACTGACCGGCACTGGAGTGGTGGTCTCCACTGGTGCCAAAGTGGTGGTCACTGCTGGCGTGGTGGTGGTGGTGGTGGTGGTTGTTGGTGGCAGAGTCAGTGCCTTAGTTGGTTCCGTGGTTACTCGTTGGGTGGGACGGACAGTTGTGAGAGATACCACAGATTTAGTTGCCAGTGTGGGTTTTGTCGGACACGGGCCTTTTGGGTAATAATGGCCTTTCAGGGTATGGTGGGGCTTTTGCACTACAGGTGGTGCAAGACCTTTGTAAACATGGGGCACGTGTGGTACCAGCTGCCCTTTGAATTTGTGCTGATAGGGCCACATAGGGGCCGAGGGTCTGTGGTATGTCACTGGAGGAGATAGAGGAAAAGGTCGATACACTACCGGTGGGGGGATCCTTGGTGGCTGGTAGTGGTAGTGATACCCTCCTCTATACGTGTAGTCACCTCTGTGAACTACAGGGCCACCAAAGAGGAGATCATTAGTAGGTCAACGGGAAGATCGTGTAAGTTGACATGGTGTACACCAAAGCCACGTTTCCACTGAACGGTACAGTTCAGGTCAGTTCGCATCAGTATGGTTTCATCAGTTTAATCTTGATCAGGCGTCATAATACTGTAATCGGGATCTCAACAAAAGGATTCTGAAAAGAGGTACGGATACTGAACGGGCGCCGAACTGTAACGGCTTAATATTTTGGGATCTTTTACAATGGAAACAATGAAAATTCATTGCGCATCCAACCGAACTGTGCCGTCTGGTGGAATTTTGGCTTTGAACTTGTTGAGACATTGAAGCCGTTTTTCCACTCAGTAAAAGTCGGTTCAATTTGCCATAGTAGACTACAGATTGGTAAAGTTTACATTTCTACTCTCCGCTATACTGTAAAGTGGAATTATGCTACCTGGAACGTAACACCTAAAAGAGGAGTTGGTATGGATAGAATATTTTGCGATCTCTCATAGTAGATATGCTGAAAATTAGCATGTTTTGCTTGACCGTACCGAATTGTTCTAACTGTACTGTTTGGTGTAATTGTGTATTTAAATGTGTTGGTGACTTTATAGGGAAATGCAGAAAAATGTGCACCATAACAAACTGAAATGACCTGGACTGCATGGTGGAAATGAGGCTTTAGTAACTTTTAGTGACGTAAACAATACAGTGCAAAAACCTTAATCCACCAAAAGCATTGTTGTTTTAATGATCTTTTCAACAAGCACTGTACACATGTGGTCACACATCATTGCTTTGCTAATGGTGGCCTAAGACTTTTGCTGCCAAACAGAACAAAAGTGAAGAATAAGTCAAAGTTTTGTGTTTGTGTGCGAGCAGGATTACTGAATTACTTTACTAACCATTGCTTTGTTGAGGAGTAGGTCAAGATCCACACCTCTCCACAAAGATGGTTTTTTTTCAGTAATCCCGCTAACGCACAAAGTACCTTGGCGTAGGAAGCAACCACTTTCTTTTCAGCACAAAGATTAGTGGAATTAGGAACATACTTTATGTAGTTGGGTTGTTTGCAACAAGTCAAGACTTTACATTGCTTGCCACAAAACATCGCTGCCCAATAAGCAGCATTCATTTCTAGTTACTTATTGGAACAATTTGTCAAATTCGACTTGTTTCATTGGACAGCGATGAAAAGTTGATTTCATACTGTGCACAAGACATTATTATTATTATTTTTTATCGACAGATGATGTTACTAGGTACACTTTGCTCTTTTTGACAATTATAACTGCTTAAAAATATAATTTTTAAGGAAAAATTCTGTACATGATCAGTTAATGCAGAAACTGATTGAAGTAATATGCGCAGTTTTTGAGCTTAATGCTAAAGTATTTTTTCAAATTACAGACGGAAGTGTTTCGCTTTAACTCCAGCCTTTCGTTTATGATGATCATACTGTTTCGGAACAATAGATATTAAAATGACTGTGAGTTATACTTCCTTTGCAAACACATTTAGCTAGGATATAAAATAGCGCCACTGGCCATCAAAAACATGTATCACCAAATATTTAGATGTTTTTAAAATAGTAAAAATAATTAAGTTGCTTATTTAAAATGGGAGTAAATCTATTTTTTTTGTTGGAGAGTGACAGTTGTACTGCTTTAAAATAGTATATGATTAAAAAAAAAGTATTATTCCTAAAAACATCTGCATGATACATAAATCGATAATTGCATCTTGTATCACTTTCTCTAAAGGGAGAGTTGAACATACTTGCTGGGTTGAGTATCCTTGTGGGTGGTCGTCCGTTATTTCTGCTCTGTGCAAAACTCTGCGCGTTGAGCTGGTAGGTCGCCAACACGTCGCCCAGCATTAAGGGAGTGCCGCACACCAGACCCCACAGCCAGTACTTCATCATCACCATCATCCTCATCCCCCCTTCACAACTGGCACTGGTGGTCTCCTCTCCTCATATGAGGAGGCCCAAGGCCAACACGTCACAAATAAGTTTCGGTTGGGGGCTGGCTCACGTGACCTCCTGGCCTCCGTGAAGGATGGCGTGCAGGGTGGTCGAGCTAAAAGACGTGAGCTACACATTCTGGGAAGGAGGGTCAAAGCAAGTTCGTGCAATTGTCATACTGAATACTTGCATGTACTTTATGCTGTATTATATATACTGCACACTTGTGGCTCGCAGGCTTAGCATTTATTTGGGGAGAGGCCAGCTTTAGAATGCAGCTTGTAACCAAGGAGCAACTCATGACTGAGCTTTTTTTTTTTTTTTTAAATAGAAAGGATGCCTTCATTTGTGACTTCTGGTACAAAGTGTCTATTAGGGGTAAGGCCTTTAATAGGAAGCGAAGTCTCATAACCATATTACCCAATATTTTAAATACGTTTACCAAATGAAAAATAATGCTATAAATAATAAAAAAAACAATTTTCCCCTAACCAACATAATTACTCATAGATGACTAACTGGTACCTATTAAGGGGTCAAACTTTTTCCTTTTTTTTACTTGGGTCCTACATTAAATGTTACATATTGCAACATAGACAGCAATAGCAGACCCAGACGAATAACACAGTCAATTAAGGAACTACAGATGGTCTCAACTCTTTATTGAAGTCAATTATATTAAATTGGGTATAATGAAATGGAACGAAAGAAGCATGGTTAAGTAACGGGAGGGCATGCAACAACAAATGTTTCACGACAGTTGAGTTGATGTCAAGCTGGTGGCAAAGCAGCTTTCTTTCTCCCTCCCTCCTTGTACACTGCTGGAAAACTAGCTGGCAGCAGAGTGCGATGTAAACATCTGAGCTGGTGGTATTGGTGGTAGTGAACCACAGCAAAGCTAAATAAATAACACCAAAATAGTGCTGTGGCTTGCTTCCCAAAACTGAGATGCAACTGTTCTTAAGTCTTAAAAAGATCAACAATTCAGGAGCTACGATAAGTGGATTGTCAGTCTACATGAGGATGATGCTGGATTGTTGACTGCATTTGATTGAAACATTAAATGAAAGAAAAAGGCTGGCATCGTTCATCTGGATTTCCTCCGTCATCTTTGCACAAAATATGTACAGTACATAAGAGGCGGAGAGGGTTAGTGAGGGAATGTCGAAATGCATTTGGCGGCATGTGTTGTCCACAGTGGGCTGGTCTTTAAGACGGCATGTAAGGTGGGGGAGGGTCCTTGTCGGGCATGTTTACTGCCATCTCGTAGGTGGGCAGGTCCGACTGTGTGAGACAGGGAAGAAGAAAGGCAATTAGAAGTGTAAACAAATCCCAAATCAGTTACTCCATTTTTATTTTATTTGAAAAAGAAAATCCTGCTGACTCCTTCAAGGCCTGGCTTGCCGGATGGGTTTGTTCTTCTACCCAATCGCTGAAAACAAAAACGATAGTTGTACAGTAACTTAAACATTTGTGTGATGACTTAATATGGGACTTTTTTGCTTTCCCCGTCATGCATGGTTTGTTTGGCAGTTTTTGCAGTGATGCAACCCACCCATTTTATATTTAGGAATCAAATCTGGGTCATCTGCACGAAAGGCAGCATCATGTACTATTGAAATATGGACAATCATAACAGCCCTCTGAGGGAAAGCAGGTGAATATTACATTTCACACTTGTTTTCTCCAAGTAGAGTACAGGAGTAAATGTGTGTGATTAGCCTGCCCCCTACTGGTATGTCCTGCACATAAATTACACAGGCGTTATCATTATGTACTATACCTACACATTCTAATCAGAGTTGTATCAAAAAAAATTGTGTAGTTGTACCCCTGTATGTTTTTAAGCATTTTTATTGTTTTTTAATCATCATCCTAAATTCTAGAGGTTTTGCGACATTTGTTAACTCTAACACTTTTGTTTTCTCAATAGTTCATTTCTTGATATAATTACAAATATGTATTTCCTGGAAATCCCTGATATGTCAGTTTAGGCGTCAGATTAAACGGTGCTGCCTCCTCGAAAAAACGATACTAACAAACATGTATCAGGCTTATTATTATTCTGCAAAATTAAGCGATCGCCATTGTTGAAAGCATGTCATGGAAGTCAAGCGAACGTTACTTTCATCACCTCAAAGTCTGTTCGTGTGTTACCCAAATGTTAAACCGTGCTTACCGGCAGTTCCACTTTCACGCTCACTCTGTACTTTGTAGTCCTCATTTGTGATTCTCATGTTGCAACGTGCGTTAGATACAAGCCTCCGTCTCTTCACAACAGTGAAACTAGCAACTAACCGGGATGAATGCGTAGACCACCAAAAGTGATCTGGGTCGCCACACTAATAATGACACGAGACGCTTTTCTTATTATTATAAACCCAATGTATCATCACAGTGATTCTGAAGCGGTTATTAGAAAGGTCAAATTAGTATTTGTCTTCCTATGTGCTCACAAACCTGGGGCTGATTCTCAAAGGAGAGGAAGACGGAGACATCCGGTTTGTTCCTGTTGTTGATGTACTTGTAGCAGTTCCACACACAGTTCATCAAATAGGCCTGCAAAAGAAAAAAAAAAAATCCAAACCAGAAACGAGACATCAATCATCCAACTAAATACCCGTCAAATAAGGCTTACGCTGTGATCACAGTGGTTCCGAAAATCCTTACACAAAATACCACCTGCAAAAATACTTGGCTTACCTTGAGGACAATGAGGAAGGTGAAGAGGACTAGCACGAAGAAAAACAGGAACCGCGGGTCCAGCGACAGGAGGTTATCCTTGTAGGGGAAATCCGGCTGAGTTGGCAAATCGATACGGTTAAAAGGTCCATTCTCATACTAGTCATACTTCCACGTAAAGGACAAAAGGATGTGAAAAGGAGTGGACCAGTTGAGTCATTTGTGTTCTGCAATCATCTACTTGTTTATCAACTGAAAGAAAGATGAATACTAAGAACCTTGTTTTGAAAAAATGCCCTGTGTGTGTGTCATTAAACAACCAGTGGCGATAAAAGAAATGTGCTGAGTCCCATCAATCAGGTTGTGGACTAACCAGCTGGTCCAAGTACTCCTGTATCCGAGGCAGGTAGGTGAGAGAGCTGCAGGCCACCAGGCAGCTTAAAGCAAAGTCGAACATCTGGTAGCAGAAGAACGGGATGAGCAGCCCACTGCGGTGCTGGAGACAAAAAAAAAAAAAAAAAAAACTTGATCTGTTGTGAGGCATCATACCCTGAGCTGCAGCGCTACTCATCAGTTATCTCAGCATTTGATCATTTTGGAAACACACTTACACAATTGATTTTTGTCTTACTGCAGTGTAATCACTGTTCAAGTTTAGGGGTCTTTCATGAAACAAGCCAAAGTGGCTGTGACCTGTCCAACAATTTTGGGAAAAACTAATGGGCCTCTACTCTGGGAGCATGTGCTGCACAGCAGAAGCAAATTCCTCGTGCACACTGCTGACATGCACACCGACTGTGCGGTTGCCCCGACTACGAGCAGCTCTACAGCCAAATCTTATAAGACCTGTCAGGTGTGTGGCCAATCGGGCGGGCTTTCGAGATAAAGATGAATAGTCGTGAGGAGCATTGTGGATGAGGAATCTTGTAGAAAGCCAAGTGTAATACATGGGGAAAAAAAAAAACATTGTTCTTCCGACCGTTTTCAGGCAGCAAAATCAATGTGCACTTACAGTAATGGCGCCATACAGCAACATAGCACTGATAGTGACCATCAGCAGAGAAATGGCCAATCCAGCACCGGCATTACCTGGTTGAATACAAGACAGAGAATATTTTGATACAAGTTTAAAATAGTGTTTCCCAACTTTTATTGAACAATGGCACATCATTTACATGAGGAAAAAAACATCTCACAGCGCACCACGAAACAAAAATAAAAAGTGGATCGTGATACACAGGTTATTTAGGCATTTCTGTTTGTCACTACACATCACTGGCAAAGATAGATGACACGATACACTGTTTTCAGTAAATCATTTTCAGGTTAATTCAGTGAAATCGAGTAATTTAAATCTCTGCTAAAGTATAGCTACTGTATAACGCAGTCTTTTTCTTCCTAAATCAGCTTTTCTTTTTAACCATATTTGTTGTGTTTATGCACTAATCCATAACGAACACAATAGGCATCTAATCACAAGATAGCTGGTTCACTAGTATTTACTGTATTTCCTCAAAAAGTGACTAATAGATGCCAAGTGTTTTCAAACATTAACTATATTTACGACTATTACTGCATTGGGCTATTGGTATACTACAGCGTGTTCCAATTTGCATTCAAATCCAGGTCACCTCACGACAGGAATGCAACACTGTTGGAAAAACAAAACCCGCTGTCTCCCACACTTATATCGGTATCAAGTTCCTTCACAATAGCAGCACGTTAACACACCTTAACACATCTTCAGTAAACCATGCATTTTAAAGATGAATCTTGAACTGGATCTGTCAGGGAAAAGAGGCCATGGGCAACCCCCCCCCCCTCCAAAAAAACCCCCACAAACACCACACATGACGCTTTTGTAAGAAAAGCACAGCAGTGTTCTGTAGCCATCATGAGTTGTTTCACCACTCACAAGTTCAACCGCATCGAAACCGCATTTCACGGGTTTATCTGGATTTAGTCATGGTGTTCCTGTGGTAATGCCTTCTTCCAAATATCTCAACAGACTGCATACCTATTGAAGACTCCATTTATCATTATTCAACCTACCTGACATCCTGTCAGATGTTAAGTAATGGTCAATAACCGCATACTGTAAGTTGACAGAAGGAACGCTTTCCGGATGGGTCGCTGCAACTGTTAGCAGGATTCCCATCAACAAGTTGATTACCTGTGGGGGAGGAATACATTCAATGCTCGTTTAAGAAACTATGCTATACAGTCAACCCTCACAGATTTGCCATTAACGAGTAGGTGATTTATATATATATATATATATATATATATATATATATATATATATATATATATATATATATATATATATATATATATTCTACTTTCCTATTGAGTCAGGGCTGAAACTGTTGACTGCTTGTTGGCTACTGTTGGGGTGCCCTTGAGCAAGACATACTTTCAAACTAAATGTTAATGCTACAGTTCAGTTACACCACCAATTGCAAATGGTTGCATTTGTTACTTTTTTTTCAACAGTTGATAAATGGTAATAGTTGTTAACGATATCAAAACTTCTAATGTACTTTGCTTTCTGTTATAAACTGGGCTTCAGCTGGCTGGCAATGGCGCTAACCGACCTACATACTGTATCATTTAGTTCGATAACAGCGGTTACCCTTCTGCGATGGCTATGGATTTGTTCTTGTCAATACTTTGCACATTATGTTGTCATTTTTGTACCGCGCGGTTGGAAAATAAACAACCAAAACGTACGCTTAAACGAGGAAACTAGCTTGCTAACGTTAGCATTTGCAGCGAACATGACATTCAACCACTGTTTGGGATTCAAGGCCATTTTCGGGAGCAATAACAAATCACCAAGGATGGCCGAGTCGAGAGTGTATTTCCTTCATATCTGTTACAATGGCAGAAACCGTGACAGTAATCGTTTCTAACATAAGCTTTCAATCAAATCGTATCGATTTTTATTACGTACCATGTACCATGTTCCGAGGATGATCGTCCCCGTCCGGACATGGCAACATCCGCAGCATCTGGTGCTGTACAATTTGTCTCGACTGAGTTTAAAGTGCTGCATCCCCCCCGCAGTATCGGTAGAGAGTCCGCCAATATATGTATGTATTAAAAAATATATTGCACGATGAGGCAGTGAAAGAACACCTCCTTTTGACGAGCTGCACTTCCACGTCTCTCTGGATGAAAACAAACACCCGGAAGTGGAAGCAAATACGGCACGCCAGGAAGGTCTAAAACCATTGCAGCGGAATCACACAATTTCTCGAACACTCTAGTGTTTATTAATCCATCAGCAAGGTTCTGCAGACGTCTGATACTATCCGAATCATCTGAATCAGGTGTGTAGGAGTAGGGAGATATCCAAAACAGGCTGGATAGAGCACCCCTGATGTAGACTGTGCAACAAGAGGGGTGAAAAAACTCTAGACCGCCAGTATGCTACATGCAAATGTGAAGGGAGAGCTTCTTGTGTATTAGTTATTGTAATATACATATTATGGTTGTGGTTTTATGTTAGAAATTATGTACAGTACTTTGTTACAACCGCAGTTGTGCTGGTGCGTTATTTTAGGCACGTTGATGTCGTTGCAAAGATTTACATACAGGGGGCAGCATCATACAGGAGATCTTAAAAAAAAAATCAACACTCTAATGACGTGTTTATATTTCCTCGAAAGTCGGGTGGACATGGAAACATTTGTGTTTGCAAGAATGTGCTTTAGGTTTTGCAACCCCATTTACCAAATACTGTGATGCGTTCTTCACCCATGTTGAGTATTTTTATTATTGCTTCACAAACACATATTTTCATAGAAATAAAAATAAAATAACCACGCTTAACATTAAAGATAACAAAGATTAATGTGCACTCATCCAAATACAAGCAAACAGAAAAAAATACCGTGCTGTTATTATCACAGACAAGGGGAAATGATCAAAGAATTGGGAATTTTCAACTTCCGGATGACACGAGAACGCAACACAGACACCCTCCTGGAACATGAATGAGAAGCCAAGCTTGTTAGCTGACCCAGCTACCATGCTTATAATCGTGCGGACGCTATGTTTGCTAATTTAATACCAATTAAGCCGTAAGAAAAGCTGGGGGGAAAAAGCAACGTAAAACTAAATGTCCGGTGTTCGCAATTTTGAACGATATTCCTAAATGAGCTAAACCCATCGACAAAGAGGCCTTTGAATCCGCGGTGTTTGTGTGAGCCACAACCCAGGATTAGGGTGATATCATCGTTCGGAAGCCTTGGACCATTGTATCGCCCTGAGACCAGTTTGTCCGTTATACCCACGGCTGGGAGCTAACCATGTCACACACGGGACCCCCTCCCCGATGGCGGAATTGTCCCCGCAGAGGACAACCAGTGGCAGGTGAGACAGCCGAGCTCCAATTACACATATTAGCGTAATTTACATTACAGTACATAACACTTATTTTATGCTACTTGTCATGTAGCATCATTCATATGTTTTATAATCTGCTGCTTGGAAGATTGTACATGTTCTCCCTCCCCGAATTACGATGACCTTGTAATCCATGACTAAAATATGACAACAAAACAGTTAAAACTGCACTTGTTGTCTCTTGTCATTGCATGTTAGCATCATAACATGCTAACATTAGCAAGCGGTGTTGCGTTTGCGTTTTGGGAATTTTGATTAATTGCACTCAGGCGAAGTAAAACCATCGTTTTTGGCCAACTGATGTTCATTGAATTAACTTTAATTCATAACGTTGTTGGTTTTGTTTCACTATTAACGCTTTTCAAAAGGGTAGTTGCTATGAGCTCGCAGGGTTGTTCATCTATCACGTGTCAAAACAAACCGAGTATACGCATGCGCACAATGTGGATTAGACAAAGTTGCTGTTCCAAGTATCGTATCAATTATTATAAACCATAAGAAGTCATGAGAATAGCATTGATCATCCATCATTAAACATGTTTGTTAACATTGTATAGAGATGTACTGGTCCTCATTTGGGTTGCAGGTGAGCTCGAGCGCTTGAATGGTGTTCCAGCCAACTGCAGATCATCTTTAGACAACTATTCACACCCACATTCATACCTATGGATCAATTCAGTCCTTATTAACCTAACATAAATATATTTTTTAATGTGTGAGGATTCAGAGTACACTGAGAAAACCCACGCACAAGTACCCAAGCAGAGGGAGAACATCCACGTTACAGGCGGAGGGACTGTGAGGCAGACATGCTAACCAACTGTCCACCATGTTGCCCTTTTCTATTCGCTTTCTCCAGGTAAATTCCTGCCTATGAAAACTATGTTGGGTCCCAGATATGATGACCAAGTTGCAGAGGAGAACCGATTTTACCCAAACATGCTGTCAAACTACTTGAAGAGTTTAAATGTAAGGAAGCTTTAAATCACGACTGTTTGTCTTCTTGAACTGAAAACAAAGCATCATTTAATGGGTTTTTTTGTCCCTCCTTAGGTGAAAATGGGTTTGCTCGTGGATTTGACGAACACGACTCGCTTCTATGACCGCAACGACATTGAAAAAGAAGGGATCAAATATGTTAAACTACAGTGTAAAGGGTATGTAATCATCATGACATTTGCTTGAATTGCTGTTTGTCTATATGAGCTCTGGAATTGGGTGACGAGCAGTCCAGGGTCTGCTTGGATGGAGTCCAGCTCTCTTGCAACCCTAATCAGGAAAAGATGTATTGGAAATGGAGGGATACAATCTGGAGTACAGTGAGGTGGTGGTTAGCAAATTTGCCTCACTGTTGCGAGAGTCCTTGATTTGAATCTCAGCTCCAGTCTCCTTGGTGGAGTTTCTCTGGTAGCTTCGCCCCACATCCCAAAACATGCATGTTAAGTTATGTGAAGGCTCTAGATCGTCAATAGGTGTGAATATGACACTCATGAAAAAATGTGGAATAGAAAATGCTTGAATCGATTGTTCATTCTGCAGTATTTTACGCTTACCTCCTCCTTTTCCCCAGTCACGGAGAATGTCCTTCTAAGGAGACGACTGCTATGTTCATCCGACTCTGTGAACACTTCATGGAGAAGAATTCTACAGACCTAATAGGTTAGGTTATTTTTAGTTTGACTCAAAAGGGCACATTTTGTTGTAAATTTATTTTTCAGAATGTCTGACGTGTAGATTTAAATCACTTGAGGCCCCTAAAAATGATTGTAGTCCATTACTATTATATTTTTTAAACATTAGTAACCCCTTCCGAATTTTAAATCACAACCATATTTGCAATAATGTGATCGCTATTATGATGTAAATTTCACATTTGCACATTTTTTTTGCATTCTGAGCAATATAAAATGCTTGTACACATTGAAAATATATGTACATAATAGATTTTATGTTATGCGAACAGCTCAACGTTTGCCGTCTCTCTTTTTTGCTTCACTTTTACGTCTACTTTTCCCATGGTTTTATATTCCTTCGACATAAAGGTTTAAATTTATTCTGCTCAGCAGGGATCGTTGGAATACACACGGTTCATTCCTGAATAGAGAACAAAACTCCACAAATCTATGAATATGTGGTTTAATATTGCCTATCGTGCTTGAAGGACCTCACCCAAGTGGCTCTAAACACAGAGAAAGCACTGCAGCAGAACAGCAAATCATAACTAACACCTTTGAATTGTTTATGCAGTCCACTTTTTGCTTTTTATGCAAAATCATGGTAATTTCTTAAAAACCTGTCCTGTTCTGCTGCTTGGTCGTGCAGAATGATGGATCTGTATGACTTTTTTTATTGGAACAATTTTTCTGTGCAGCAGCGGAGCTTAAAATACTCCATCTGTGTGATTGTTTTTGGAAATGCACGCTGATGACATGATCATAAGTGCTGTGAAAGTTTTACCATCAGCCAGTAGGGGGCTCTCTTTCTCCTCTTTGGAACACAGTTTAATGAACCCCCACCAGATGAACTTTAACAAAAGCCTGTCTGGCTTGTCCACAAACTGCTTGAACATAAGCTCACGTGTGAGAGTGTGTCCAATCTTTATCCTGATGGTGATTATGCTTGTTTTTTTTTCTGCGTCCAGATTAGACAGCTCGGCTTGTAAATGTGATCTCTGGGCACTTACGTCAATTCATTTAATCTGAAGTACTGTGCGATGTTGCCGGACACACTTTCTGTGCACAGGGAGTGTCAGTGCAGTTACACACACTCATTGTTTTTCATTGTATTGTTTTAAATTCATGGCCTGGAAGTGATTTTCCTACATTATTTACTGTAGTTATTACTTTATTACTGAGTAGCATTTTTGTTCATGAATCAATTCCTATTTTATCATTCTGCTGTTTCCCTGATGTTCCAAAGGTGTCCACTGCACGCATGGGTTCAATCGGACGGGCTTTTTGATATGTGCTTACCTGGTGGAGAAGATGGACTGGAGGTAAGGCTCTGACCCCGCCCACCCGCTTTATCGCAGGTCATCATTTGCGTCGGATTTTTAAGACATCGTTTTCTTTTAATGGGTATTTGCAGTACGCTTACTGTGTATCCCTCACATGTGGGCGCTTGGAAACCAATGAAACACATTGACAAAATGAGCACCCTCACACAAGAGTTGTTGTCAGCCATAGCTCATGCCCAGACGCTCATAAACAGACTTGCCAATGTTATATGCCACCTACCAAGCTCCGCCTCTTAAAGGTATATGCATATATCTAACAGACAGTATGTTCTATACATTTTCTTTTTTCATGTAATATTTGTTTTGTAATATCATTGCAATGTGTTGTTAAAAGCCTAAGTGTTTTGATGCCTATTAAAAGAGGGATGCGTCTAATAAAATAAAAGTGTTACATGGTTTCGCTATATCCTCGATTTTCATCTGTTGCAGGTGGGTCTTGAACATATCCCCTGCTATAAACGGGGATTCGCTGTAGTTACAAGAATATTGTTAGTGATTGGTTCCACCCACCATCTTGTCAAAAGGTCTTCCGTGGCAAGCTGAACCGTCCAGTGTTTTGCAATTCCCTTTCATCAGCCGCTAATCCAGTTCTTCTCTCGATTGTTACCGTATGTTAGATGAGACCAAGACATCACTATCAATCAACACAGGCAACACACAGCTGACCAGTTAGTCCAGCTTATCGTTCGCATGCCAGATATGTGTCATGGGTTACAGTGACTGATTGTGGTGGGTGGGATGTGGGGCCAGGGGTCTTGAGACTGCCTGGAAGCTGCTGTAGACATGGAGGTTGATTAAACCCTCACACCACCCACTACTTCCTGTGTAATGAATATTCCCAAAGCATTAGGCTTATCCTGTGTGTTGCAAGATAATGTGACAATCAGATGAACTCCTTGCATGCAGATTTCCCCACCTCCCCTTTTTGTGGTCTCCAAGTATTACTAAGTAGTAGCAATTAGTCATCCATCAAATTCACGGATCCTAAAAAAATAAAGTCATATAACTTTATTTATATGACCTTATATGATAGTCTTATCATTAAGCTGTACTAATGGAGCAGTAAATTCATACTGTAATTACAGTAGAGCTTAGAGAACTTAAATCGGCGGCTCAACTTCTTGCTTGATGTTTTGAACAGGACAGGGGTAAAAATACCACTGGGTTCATCACGGGAGCCTCCCTCCTCAGTTTTTGCCATGATTTAGACCCTCAAACCTTCGGAGGGCTCAAAGGTGCTCTGCATTTCACCCTCACCAGTTATCTCGCAGGCTAGTTAAAGTGAGAGTACTGCAGTTCTTACAATCTCTGGTGGAAAATCAAATTTGTAGTCGAGGTCGACTCGTATTTTCCAGGCGCCAGACTGGTCAAGGAGGGTCAAATTCATTCTTGCTGTTGTTTTGACCGGAAATTCACTTGCTGTCACAATGGAGATTTTACTTAGAATCCTTGCAGTTGTTTTGACCGGAAATTCACTTGCTGCCACAAAGGAGATTTTACTTAGAATTCTTATCCATCACTGGAAGCTGCTGGTGGTTCTCCTCCCTTCAAAGATGTTTTCCAACTACTGCAAGACATGCCAGCAGGTGTAACAGCCTTGGGACAGAATGGCTTTGCACCTGGTTAGAGTTTGTTTTCAGGTTGCAGGTGTTTGGCAGAGTGCAGTGTGGGGGGTCACATTAGACAGGGGGAGCAGTCAATACTCCAGGCACAACAGTTTGAGATGAGCAGGAAGCGGGTTCTTGCCTCTGATGGTAAAGCCTCTGATGTTTTCCTTCCTCAGCTGGTTAGGCTGTTCAGACTCATATTTACTGTGGTTCAATCCGTGTGTAGCTGGCTCTGTTTCTCAGCATATCTGGTAGATAATGAGTATGATAAAGTGCTGTTCTAACCCACCTCAAACCACAAGGGTTGTTAACATTTCGACATCAAGACTGAATACTATATTTGTGAAACTAAAATATTCGATACAGCACCTGTCGATTGTGCGGCATGTGGTCAGCGTGCAAGTTTGAATCGATAATCCTGCCTGTGTTTACTCTTATCAGCGTGGAAGCAGCCGTCGCAGCTTTCGCCCAGGCCCGGGCCCCTGGGATCTACAAGGGCGACTACCTCAAAGAGCTTTTCCGTCGCTATGGGGATGAGGAGGATGCGCCTGCCGCCCCCACGCTGCCTGAGTGGTGCTTTGAGGACGACGGCGGGGAAATGGATGACGACGGCAACGCAGTTAACCAGGAGTCCGGGCCCAGCTCGTCCGGCTCGACACTTGGCAAGCGGAAGAAGGAGAAGCTCAAATTGGTAGGACTTGTGTGCACACATACAGAAAATGGAAGCTGCGTTCCGGGCGATGGATGCTCTTTGGCGGTGTTGCCTCAACACAATAAACAATATGCTTCTTTGCTTTTAATCCTGAAGAAAGGAAAATTACGTGCAATATAATTACATTTCTCCATCAACATGAACCTGTTTCCCGATTTCACTTGCGCCTCCAAAATGGAGTAGTTACCAGTAAGTAGTAAAAATAACGCAATAAAAACACTTCAAGACAATCACTTGGATAGGAAATTATATAGCGGGTACAAAATTGTGTGTTGCGTTTGAGCTACTAAGATCTTTTTCCAAGACCCCAAATTAACAGGTGCTAAATTACATGTTGAGTCACTCTTAACAGATTGCATGCCTTTTTGGCAACCGGCGTAAAAGTGGAGGAGACTGCTGCGCTTTAGGTAGCTCGGGTTTTCACCATAGAACATTTGGGAAAGCGCCGCAGTACAAAGTAAAGTTCAAGTGATAGAATTGTAATGTTGGCGGAGGCCAAACAAATGTATTACAGCGTTACAGAAAACGTACCTCTCCGATAATTTTGAGGAAGCCATCAGCTGCATAGAAATTGATAGCTTGTTTGCTATAACTCATCCCGAGTGCGTGTGAATTGGGTGTTTTTGCCCATCTTGCGCAATATTGCTTGTAAAACCTATAATACAAACTCCATTTGTAACAAATATATTCAGGCGCACTAATTTAAGTCGAGTGCTGTACCCTCATGCTTAGAAATTCTTTATTTATTTTTTTTACTCATTCACTGCCATTGATGAATTTACTTGTCTTTTCACAGTCCAGCCATTCAATCCCAGGAATTTACTCATATTTTTTTCAAATTTTTTCAAACGTTAGGGTAAAAGAGGGTCTAAAAATGTCTGGCAGCGAGTGAGTTAAATCTCGCTTATTCTTTGCACAGACAAGCGGAAGCTGGAGCCTATCCCAACTCGGAGCAGGCTAGAACCCGGACTGATCACTTGTCAATCATAGGGCAGAACCAGACAACCACTCACATTCACACCTTTGGGTAATTTCGATTCTGCTACAAAGATGACATGTTTTTTGGAGGGCCCTGTCAAAACTCAACATAGAAACGACTGAACCGAGATTTGAACCCGCATCCCAACCTGAACCTTCCTGCTGTGAGGAACATTTGCTAACCAAGCTCCACACTCAAATGATATTCTGAAACAAGCATACAAAATTTCTTCAGGTATTGACGAGAGGATGGTTTAGCAGAGGAGCACGTGTATTAGGTTGAATGAATACATAATTCATGTTGGGATGGAGTGATGTGGAGATGTGGAATTAAAAAAATAGCCGAATTGATGATGTTTTCCTGACGCTTGTTAACACCGCCAAGAACAACTGTTTGGCAACAGTTTCAGTGGTGTGAAAAATATCTCACATATTTGATGTAGGAGGGAGTTTTTTTATTTATTTATTTTTTTCTTACTCTATTGTTCCTCCCAGGGGGCAGTATTCCTTGAAGGCGTCACGGTGAAAGGTGTCACACAGGTCACCACGCAGCCCAAACTAGGCGAGATCCAAAGGATGTGTCAGGAGATGGCCGAGTGGAACAAGTAAGTGCAGTGCTTTCTTTTGTGCTCCTCCTGCCCCTGTGGGAAAAGGTGTGTGCATGCGTTTGCATATGTGGGTGTATTGTGAGAGGCTCATTTCTCTTTAGTCACCGTTTTTTTTTTTTTTCTTTTCCCCCCCTGATCCTGACACTTTGAAACAGGCGAGAGAGTCAGAAATAGATTTTTCTTATGAGAAAAATGCAGCTGCAGCTTTTTAATGAAATGCCTGAAAGTCAGCTCTGTCTTGACAGAGGGAACAGTCAACATTATCTCCATTTTTTGCCCTCTGAAAAGTTGTTTTATCTGGATGGATGTTGCTTGATTTTATGAAACTACTGTCCAAATATAGTTACGAATGTACTGTAGTCGTGTGTCCTTCCGCATTCACCTGTATTTGTCTACCTAGTTAACTTCAGAACATACCAAATAGGCTGTTACCAATCTGTAAAATAAAACATACTGCGATTTTCTAAGGTTGATGTAAATTGGGACGTTAAAAAATATCCAACATTATTAGCAAGTGGAAAACATACAGTATATACAATAGTGCAATCAATGCTCCAAATAAATTATTTACCATTTACAAATCGCAGACATGAGGGGTTATTTTTCCGTTGAAGTAATGCATATGATATGCCCCCCACACACACACTCACACACGTACACACAAAATGCATTATAGTATGCGCAGTAACTGTATGGTTCTGTATGTCATCCATGAACAATGTAATGTGCCACATCCGCTTGGACAGAGGAGATTCCTTTCAACACGGTTCATCCCCTTCTGCCATTCTTTTCCTAACATCCGCTGTCAGTGGCCTCAAATAAAACATGGCAGGCTATCATTTGGCCCCTGGTTCCACCTGTCGTCACGATTATGTGGAAACGTCCACGAGAGCTCCTTGTATTGTGCAGTCTATGAGGGATGTTTATGTGCGTAGTGTCTCCAAGATGTCATATAATAAATTGAATCGACACCGTTTGTTGCTCTCACTTGCAGGTCTGGTTTTCCTGGTGCTCAGCCTGTATCAATGGATCGACAAAACCTTTGTTTCCTGGAGCAGCATCCCTACAAAGTCAGCTGGAAAGCTGATGGGACACGGTGAGTCTTGATAGTATTGCTGCATATAAAACCGCTCGATTTGGGAAAAAAAAAAAATCCTATTTTGAGCTGGTGAAGTCCTACCTCAAAGCCTATCGGGCCAGACCGTGCTAAATCAATGTGGTGCTTGTGAATAGATCTGACATTCATCAGTCCTGACAGAAGCTCGGTAGCTTAGGTTATTTTTTTTTTTTTTAAATAATAAAAAAAAAAAAAGATTATTCAAAAATTGCCATTATGGTTATGTCGCACCTGAGATAAAATGGTGATTTGGCGTTAGCCGCAGGTTGAAACATCTGTCTTGTGATCCGCTTCGAAGATGTATGGCAAGGAACGTCTTGCTTTCTGTCACATAGCCAAGAAAAATTGCTTTTGTTCTAGTTTTATGTTTCTCTTACAAGTGCAGAAGAACTTTTTGTGTGTGTGTGTGTGTGTGTTTTTTTTTTGGTGCAATTGAAATTCGCTCTTGCATGCACTCTGGTGAAATGTGCAGTGTGCTTGTGAATTTTTAATGTCCTCGGTCAATTTCAGAATTGTATTGACGCTTTAATTTCCAGGAAGAAAGACGGAGTGTCTATGACTGAGACCTCTGGGCTACAAGTGTCAGTAAATGAAAGTTTCAGTTTGTAAATGTCTCCACAACCTATTCTGTGCTCTCCGTCTGATATCTGTGACCTGATTTCTCCCTGGCAGCTTCGAAGACTCGTTAAGAAAAGAATATCTCGATTAATCAGAAAGCAACCTAACAGACGAAATACGATATGAGTCATCGCTCAGCAGTTGCACATACAGTGATATAAAAAGTCTACACCCCCCGTTTCAAATGCCAGCTTTTTGTGATGTAGAAAAAAAAAAAAAGAGGCCAAAGATAAATCATTTCAAAACTTTTCCGCCTTTAGTGACATAAGCTGTAATACAACTCAATTGAAAAATCAAGTGAAATATTTTTAGGGGGATGAAAAAAAAAAAAGCTTACAATAACCTGGTTGCATAAATATGCACCCACTCAACTAATATTTTGTTGCAGCACCTATGACTTTTATTTCAGCAGTCATTCTTGATCCTCACTTTCAGCTGAAGAAAAACAGCGCCCAAATCATGATGCTGCCACCACTGTGCTTCACGGTTCACCTTCGCATCCCTAAGTGGACAAGTAAGCTAGGTCCATCGCAAACCACTTGGACCATTTAGTGAAAACATGACATAAGCGAGCAGTCTTGCACATTGATGCACTGGTAATGATGAGCAAAGCTCTTAGATCCCGGACCTCCCCCAGTGCTCATCTGTCAGTTGCGCCACTGGACTTGACCAGGGAAGAGGACGACACAATGGCAGTCCTCTCCTCATTAGGGCTAAAGTGCTTTGGGACCGGGGCTCGCGCATATGGCTAAGATGGAAGAGGGAGGGACGCAACATCAGGTATTAAACAGACGGTTTGAATATTGTCACGATTGATCATATACATTGTCAGATGTTACAAATGTAGACGGATTGATGTGAATAAGATGGAAGCATAATGAAGAGGTCCACTGGGAGTTGGAGGGCATTAATGGTCTCCCGCTGCATTCTTCTGAACATGGCAGGGTTAGCCGCGGCTAACTGGGCCAATTAGACAACAGAGGAACGGCTTCTGCTCACAGCAGACGTATTTGCCATTGTACCAGATACTAGAAATTCTCCGTTTGATACTCTCAGACAGTGGTCCTTTTTAAGAACACGTTGCACTCGAGCGCCTTTGTCTGCGTGCATCATTATTTGTCAGAACTTTGCAAACATTTGCTTTCCCCCCCCCCCTCTTCCCGAGCACAGTCTGCATCGTGTTTTTTATCTTTTGGATGTTTTGATCGTGTTTCTACTCCCACCTTAAGCACCTTTTATAGTTGCACCAAGTGCAACTATATCTGGCCAACGCTCCCGAGACACTCTTGTTTCTTAACCCTCCCACATTTTTTTTTTTTTAATCTCCGCTGTTTCCAGAAGACTTTTGGACAGGCCTTGATTCGTATTGCCTCTCTTAATGGGTGACCTTTTAACTGAACATGTTTAGAAGTATCACTTGCTGTATAAAAACTCTCATTGGCAAGTTTTCTCCGTAAAGATCGAAGCAATTAAAAAGCCCTTCCATCTCACCGCAGATTTGTCTTTCAAGGGCTAACGAAACCGATGCCCTCTTGATGGTTTTCCCCCACTTTCCCTTGCTAAAAGTAAAGTCTTAAAAAGAATTCAGCGATTGAAAGAATACCCAAGGCTCCAGACTAGCCAAGACTTGTGAAAATAAAAATACAAGAACAAAATAAGATTAAGTACAATACATGAAAAAAAAAAAAAGACATTTACGTATTATCTCTAATCAAGCCGTTCTGAATTTTGTTAAATTGTGATGTCACAATTGATTATTATGTATTATTCTCCTATCTTTTCAGATTCTCATAGCGGTGGCATTACATGTTTTTTTCCTTATTTAGTCGACTAATAATTTGTGTTGGTTCATTCACGAAAATCTCTGACTTGTACATCGGTCCAAGCGTAATTAAATGATCATCTGGTCTGGTATTTGATGCCGGCCGATCTTTGGCAGCTTATCAAATTTCCCACTTTGAACCAGCTGGTATTGACAGGATATTTATCACATCTAATCCTTTTGTGGAAATGATAGGGAGGCACTGCAGGTATGAGAGATCCATATCATCACCGGGGATGTCATCTTATATCCATCTCTGTTATGTGACCTAGTTTTCCAAAGGGAGCATATTCTGATATTGTGTATTTTCTCTTGCACTGCAAATGTCTTAAATGATCCCTTCCAGTTTTAATGTCACAAATCCACTTAAATCTTGAAGAAGCAAAGTAATTAGTCTCTATTTTGGAGTGCATTGGTTATACTACTTAGCAGTAACCTTTTGAAAAACGTTGCATCATGGTTGCTTGTTATGCTTTGTAATTAATCCTGCTTTATTTACTGCTTGGGATTTTCGTTTGTTAAAGAGCAGCAGACAGTCTCGGAATGCTAATGGGGTGGCGGTGTGCCACCATATTGTCGAACATTTAAGACACATTTTAAAGTCAAGTCAGGTCTACTGTTCTTTCTCGCATCAGTTTAGCTCAAAGGACTTGAAGGCTATTCAAATCCGCGGTAATTGGCAGGGAAACATCTGGAATACAAAGTGATTTAAAGTCATTATTGCCGCAATATTTAGTCATTTATACATCCGAAAAGCTGCACGTCAAAACTGAAAGCTGTTGTTGTTTACGTTCTGGAGTCTTTTTTTTAGGTTCTTCTAGTAAAAAGAGTTGGTTTTGGCAGGTTTGAAGACTATTTCATTACGCCGACCAGAACAGGTCGCTGTACACAACCTCATTGTAAATTATTGTTACTAGTCACAGTTGTGCGGAAGTTATGATGTTTACGATTTGATTTCTTATAACTGTTCTTTTCTCGGCAGGACTGACATTTCAATAGAACAACAGCTACATTGTGGTTGTTTGTGCTCTCTTTGAAATATGTCTGACAAATGTTGGGACCCCATTTATGTTGCCATGTTGGGGCCATGTCTTGAAAACGGTAGTGGGACACTACACACAATACAGCAATTGTACCATTTCTGTGTTGCAAATCAGCAAAGTCAGCGAAGCCTTGCGGTTTTAAATGTTTGCCCCTAATTAAGGCCTTTGTCATCCTCCAAAATGACACTTAATTCCTTAAATCCACTGTTTAAGAATCCACAACCAAAACAAACATGACCACATTTTCTTTGGAAATCTTTGTGAAGAATTTGATTCGTTTGATTAAGCTGTAGAATCACATAAATAAGCACCAAATGGCGAATTGTTGCTGTTCACAGATTGGTGGTCATTTAAACTGCATTTCAGTGTTGAAAGATTGATTTGCTAAATTAGGGGGAAAAACACTTTTTCTGAGTTTTTCTGGGCACTAAAAATTTCAGTAATGGGTTTGTCATCTGTTCTTTTGCCTGTATCATGTTACATGCAATCAAGGTGCCCTTAATAAAAGACTTACAGTAAATTGATTAAACTGTTCAACACCCTGTACTATAACATATACTGCAGATGTGTAACTTTAAGATTAACCCTTATAACAATGACATGGGCCGTATCTATTATCTCCATATGTTCAATTATTGGGTTGTACAGGAAAATACCATACGAATCAACAGGCAGATGGTATTGCATTCTGTTAATGTAGCAAGTCAATGTATAGATAGTCACAGCCACGGCCCAAGCAGGGTGCAGATGGTCGATTACTTTCATAGTGAAGTCTGTGTGCGTCATCCTCTGCAAACGCCAGTGTCACTCGTGTGAAGGATATCATTTACTTCCCCGAGAAAATGTTCTCGTCGCGCCTTTCATCTGCAAGCAGCATATCACCTCAAATTGTGACTATTCCGCGCAATATCGGCCAAGTACTGACGGTCCACTCTCCTCCCAACAGGTACATGATGGTGATCAATGGGAAACATGAAGTATTCATGATTGACAGAGACAATACAGTCTTCCACATAGCCAATTTAGAGTTTCCTTTCCGGAAAGATCCACGCGTCCATCTAGCAAATACACTTTTGGATGGGGTAAGTTTTCTTTTTCATCGTATTTCCAGCCCCTGTCATAATTGTATTCCAGACAATGCCATTGCCGCTTCAGAGAATCCTATCAGCCCCAGCGTGGACTGCAACAGCAGCATCACTAACCTTCATAACCTTACCATCCCATCCCCGCTGCTCGGTATGGCAGATAATTGATGCGGGCTTCCAAAACCTCAGGCCAAAGATGCTGCCGTCTGGCAGTTGAGCCCCTCACATATATAGCTGACATGGAAGTCATCCTTCCATGTCCTGGGGAAATGGCTAATGGAAGATTTGACAGTTTTTCTGCCGCTTGATTCCTTTTTCTGTTGTGTGCTGTCTTGTTGTGTTGTAATGTTTGGCAGTGAATGATCAGAGGGTGTGACCTCATCTTAAAATGCACAGCTTTACCAGGAGACAGCTTTTGATACTGTTGCTGGTAGGCTCGAGCATTCCAAATTGAGTTATCATTTTTTAATGTTGAAATCATTCTGCTGTGCATGTGGAAATGATGTCACAGTTGATTTGACAAGGTTATATTGGATATGGCTTGATGGTATTTGTCGGCTATATTACTCACCCTTACATCGATCAATCACTGCTTTTGCAACATGAATGTGCACTTTTAGAAATGTTATTAGGTATGATTAACTCCGTGATTGCCTTGACCGGGCTCTTTTTTCACCAAAAGCAAAACAATGTGAAAATGTGAAAATGATTCCTCTCATGTTGTCTGTTTCTTGGCAAGGTTTTTTTGTTTTTTTTCTCCGTCGGTGTTCTTCCAAGTCACGTACAGAGCAACATTTGCTGCTGCTCTCTTCATTTCAAATTCTGAAATAATTTTGGTCATGCTGTTCCCTTTGGTTGCAAGCAACCAGCCGTAAAACATACTGTACGTTGCAGCGGACTGTTTTTATAGCTCATTGTCTGACGCTGCAATCCCTAACTAACACCAAATTACTGACACAACTGTGCCTCTTTTGTAATTCCCCTGTTTGCTTCAATTTCTTTAGTGCAAACAGTTTGTGTTTCCAAGGTTAATTTAGAGAAAAGTAGTCCTTTGGCACCGTCTTGTAGCATCTATAGGCAATTACAGTGCAGTATAAATATTTTAGGGAGGACGTCCATCGCCCGTTGTTCTGTGTTTACTACGCTAGCGTTGCAAAAAACGGTAGTCACGATATTAGCAATTTGAAATGGTAATACGAATAAATGTTTGAAATTGTATCATGGTTTATTGATCAATCATAAGCAGTTTCTTTCAACTTATTATTTTGCTTTCTGTTTTGTCAACATTGTCAATTTCTTAGGTTTAAATGGTAGCACAACATTTTTAATATTTCTCGACACTGTCGTAGGACATCAACTGATGCATTTTTCTGGTCGGATTACGACATTTTTCTGTTGTGTCCCTCAAGCCCAGGTGTGGTTGTGTGTTGAGATTGCTATAAGAACTTGTTTTACTCTTGTGTATTTCTATCTGTTTATGCTCCTGGCTCTTCGTTACCAGAGAGAGGATGTGTTTTTCTATTTATAGTGAGCTATGTTCACGTCCTGCTGTGTTCTCTGATAGGTTTCATCTTCAGCCTGCAGGCATTGGTCTATGTTTACTTTCTGTTTTTGTGGCTTTATCTCCTTTACTCCAATTTCATAACTGGATGGTAACATAATGGCAGTTTCCATTGGTCACACTCATCTATTCGTCCGTGGCTGTCGGCCTGGGTGATGGTTCACTGAACCAGATGCTTAGTGATGGTACCCTCATGCAATTGCCTCATCTCTCACTTTCCCAGCCACACCCACAAATCACGTCTCAAAGCACATATGCGATTCATTCGCCTCTGCTGCCAACCAGCTGCCAGTTGAGACGTACTATCCCATTTCCCAGGAAGGATGGATACTACAAATCAGTCTTTACATTTCTAATCACGTCTAAAGAAGCAGGCGCCTACACATGTGGGAAAAATGGCGGCACCCTTCTGATTTGAAAACAGCATAAAGACACAAACATGCAGCTAATTAAATCAACAACAAAAACAATGGCGAAGAATAACATGTCAGACTATTCTGAAGTGTCCTGATATAATTGTTGTATTTGGGCAAGAAGCTGAAATATACAGTCTGGAGAAGGCATCCTTCAAACTTGAGAACAGTGGCGCACCTTGCTCGAAAATAGTGGGGGAAAATACCTGCTGAGCCCGAGGCATGCTAAAAGTCTTATTGAGACTTACAGAAATTGTTTGATTGCATTGATTCCCTCTAAAGGTTGTGCAATAAAGAGCTGCCGTCATTTTTGACCTGGACGTTTTTAATACTTTATTTTTTAGGATAAGCCTGTTGGACCACACAAATGAAATAATGTTTGATTTGTAATAATTCTTTTGTGTGTTTTAAAAAAAAAATGTTTTAGTTTAGTCAGTTTCAAGTTATTTTAGTGATAGTTGATAATTTTTCATTCAGTAACAGGGGGGGTACTAACAAGTCTGTATTTATTCTGAAAAGCTGTGTTTGAAAAAAAACAAAACAGCCACTGTTCTACTAAGAGAATTTAATTGAAAAGTTTTATCTACTGTGCCGTCTGTGGTATACTTCCCTGGAAGAAAGGGTGAAGGAATATATTTTCAACTGACTTAATTTGTCCTTTGCCAGACCGCTTCGGGACCTATCTTGTCGTTTTTCCTCACAGAAATATATTGTCTGATTTAAAACCACAAACAAACACATTAATCCTAGATATTAGCTGTGAAATTATTCATGTGAGGCTCAGTTTTTGTCAGCCCTGGCAAGCCTGACATTTTTGTACCTGCTACCCTTTATTCATTGTCTGGAACTTGAGAAAAAGAAAAAAGAAAGTTAGTCGCATTAATATTTTATGAACAAGTCCTGGCAAATCCTGCAAGTCCATCCTTGGTCGTCACCACACTGTTACGTAAGAGTTTTGAACCCACCGCTGGTCCGTCTGCTCACTGTCGTCCATCACCGCTTCACCTGACTCTCATCTTGAGAGCCTTGCATAATTGATACTTTGTGCTATTTCCGCCTCACGTCCCTCTTCCATCTGACCTTAGCCCAAGCACACGGGCCCAATTCCTTGCGACATATCCTGCTTATTGCCACAAGCCTCTCTGAGTTCATCCATACATCCTCATGAGAGAACCCACCCACCTCTCACTGCCGCATGGGCCCTCTGGCGCCCAGATGCTCTTTTAATTCTATATATCAAGTATGTACATGCTCAGTTTTCAGGAATGCACTCATCTGTTTGTCACTGGACCTTTTTGTCTTTGTCTCTGCAGGAGATGATCATTGACAAGGTGAATGGTCAACCCGTCCCCCGCTATCTGATATATGACATCATCAAATTCAATGTGAGTAGTCTTATGAGGAACCGTCGTCTTTTTTTGGCACATAAATTTAGATGAGACATTTTCATGCAGCCGTCTCACCAAAAAAAGCTGCATAGCAGGAGAGAGAGAACCCAGCAGAGGCTGGATATTGCTGCAACTGAGTGAAGCGTCACGCAGTTGGGTAATTAAATGTGTGGCGACATCAGCCCCGGCATTGAGTGCGGTGCATAAAATCCACGTGGGACAGCAATCAGTGTAGGAAACGTCAGCGTTATGGCATTCATTTACGCACAGCTGCCATGCCAACCTCTGTTACGCTTCTAGTCGTCGGGATGTTGAATTGCAATATTCCGTGTCAGTGCTTTTGACCCACGTAAAATATTTGTATGTATTACTGTACTGTTGAAAGTTGCAGAAGCACCTTCCGCATCACATTTTCTTAAAGGGGAAGGCAAAGCAAACATTGTTTTTTTTCAAGTATATGTTCTATGCAAGCCCACTAGTTGAAACAGGGCATTCTGATAAATATTACGTTTGTGGAATAAGTGTTAATCCACTCGTTTTTAGCCATCTCTGGGGGCGGCCATTTTGTCTTCTGTCGACTGAAAATGACATCACAACTGCTCACAATGACCAATCACGGCTGACTTGTTTTCTGAATCTGAGCCGTGATTGGTTGTTGTGATCAGTTTTTATATCATTTTCAGTCGACAGAAGTGACAAAATGGCCGCCGCCAGAGATGGCTAAAAACGAGTACATTTTGCTGCTTAATTTATATTCCACAAACGCAAAATTAATCAGAATGCTGTGTTTAGACTAGTGGGCCTGTATAGAACATATTCTTGTGAAGACAATTTTGGGGTTGACTTCCGCTTTAATTGCCACTCAAGTGTAAAAAGTACCATAACCACTGTGAAGACTCGTGTGATTTTTAGAGACACTAACTCTTAGATATCTCGTATTCTAAGACTTCATAGGTTCAGATATCGTGTTCATAAAATGTGTGAGACCATAAAAGGATCAGACAGGAGAAATAATCCGCCAGTACAAGACGGCACTGGCACTAGCACCATGGTCTATCGGAAGATAGGTTTATTGATTTAATTACACGAACAAGGATCTAGTTTGATGGTGATTGTGGAATTGTAATGCAATAAATGTAATGTTATATAGAATATATCATTCTTTGTCTTTTTCAAAGATAACACAATTCTTGGCTTGAAAGTACATTGACGAGAATGGTATACGCCGGTGTCCTAACATAGAAAATGAAGCAATCAGTTTGATTTCTTAGCAGCTCGGGGCCAGAGCTGTTCATTTGAATAAGCTCTGCATTATTTGACGCAGTCCGCAGTCTGCCTGCTGGGTCTCAACTTCACACCCTGTCACATTCCAGACCTTATACTCTGTCAACTTTAAGTTTTGTCTTCTGACTTGGCAACTTTTTATGCATTTGAGTTCTTTAATGGTGCATATTCACAGGCAAATATTTATTGAAACCTACTATCAACGATTGGTTTACATTAGAGGGCTATAACACACCTCCATTACTGTAAATGACTTCATTCAGACTGATCTGTATTCTGCTAGCAGCAGTCAGGCAGGCACAGAAACAACCACGCTTACAATAATAAACCTCAAGCAAGCCACTACTCCTTTCCACATAGAAACCTGGTTAATTACCCGAATGGAACAGAAGGTAGCTTTGGCCATTATTTCCGTCCGCTGCCCCCATTGGTCCATCGATCACCTCGGCAAGTGGCTCATTGAAGACGCTGCTCTGACGGGAATGTCTTTTGTAAGATGTTTGGCAGTGGTTAGTAGCTCCACATGACTACACCAAGCTGGCGATAGAGCGCTGTTGTATTGATCGGCGTCGGCCATTATTAGCCCTCTTCATAATCTGCGGTGCAGTGTCCCTCGGCGCCGAGGCCTCATCCTCAGCGTAGCAGAAGGAACATGATACCACCTGCTAGGTCCGTGGCCTAATGTAAGACTCGAGTTGTTTGCGACGTCAGGGCTGCATGAGCCCTGGGATTCGTCGGATTACAACATAATTGTGAGTGCGTGCCCTCACGCTACCATAGGATCGTTTTGAGTTTCTCATAAATTTCAATAGCATTAAATATTGTTCTATCTTGCGAGAACTATTGATATACTTCATCTATGATGTTATTTCCCCACAAATCTAAATGCAGTTGTCAGTCAGCAGAATTTATGCAGTCTTTCCATTTTAGCCAGTAGGACATCACCAACGTTTTCATAGTTTTCGCCCGTTTCCATTTAAATAGCACAAACACAAGAAAAGTTCTGAGTCAGCATATATAAATAACGCTCGTCCTCGAGTTGCATTTTAGCAACCTTCATATTAGAGTAATCCCAAAAAATATTGAGGCTTTTTCACCTTCGTTTTGTATTTTTTACGCTGTAGAAACTCGAATCGCCTTTGAGGGATGTCTGTTTCACATCCAATACTATTCATACGTTGGCTATGATACGATATACACCGTATATAGTACATGTCCTCAAAATCTAGGCTCATGTATTTATACATTGTTGAATACCACAAGGAAAAGCTGAATTTCATTTCTGCTCTGAGTGAGGGTAACCTGCAATAACAAAGACAACCAATGTCCTCATGGAGTAGAGAAGCCTTAAAGAAAATTGGCTTTTGAAATGCCTGCAGAATAAATATTATTGCTCTGTGTTGCCGGCCGATTTCAGTGCAAGCTCTCTGATACAATCTGCACATTACTCTCTTGACTAGCTTGAGCCCATATTTCATCACCATTGCTAAATGCCATTCAGCCTGAAATACTGTGCTCCCGACAATCAAAAGAACTTTTAACTCCTTTTCACAAAAAAAAAAAAAAAAAGACCACTAGTGGAATTGTTCTTACCTTATTTTCAAGTTCTTACTTGTTTGTCTTCGAAAAAAGGCTTGTGCTCCTACAGCACTCAGGTGTTTAACATTTAATGTGAGTTTTGGATATATATAGATTCTTGATGGCTTGTTGAAGGCCTACTCTGACTTGAATCTTAATGGAAGTTATGTAACACATTGAAATATATGAATACTGCTAGCGTTGTTGTTATTGGTGTTGTTCCGATCCTGTGCTGTAAGATTTTTGTTGTGATGTTATGTTCATAAGCCAGGATGTGATGCATTAATAATTGAATGTGATCAATTTCTAAGTAACTGTAGATGGTATTTTAGATGTATTACAGTCGCATTCAAGGTGATCCATTTTCTTTTCAAATGTTACTAATTTACAGAAGTTTAGAATTAACCAACAACATTTTCATCGGGGCATGACACATTTCCCCACATGCGTTTGGGAGATTTGGAGTTTTCTTTTTTCATTTGTATGATAAGGCTTCCATCTTGCCACCCCATAGCCCAGACACATGAAGGCGACTGTTGTCATATGTATTAAACAGCCACTAATTGCCAGAAATCCCTGCAGCTTTTTCGAAGTTGCTGTCAGACGTTTTTTTTAAATTTTTTTATTTTAACATTTCAATCATTTCAATAAGGGCTTTTGTTCCTTTTTCATATTGCAATTATCAATTATTCAAAGCAATCTTTATTCTCCTCGGTGCTTGAAGAACAGTCTGCTGGGTTTTTTGTGTTGCACAGGCGTGGATAGCACACGCCTTGAATCATCCACACTTACATCTTGCACTGTCCCTATGACACTACTGACAGATGGTGCTGAATGTGTGGGACACGATACTAGCTTTTCCTCTGTGGATGATTTGCTGTTTTTATCGACACCTGAAATAACATACGTGAAAGCATATCCGTCTATATACATTTTATGAATTATATTTTACTGTTGAAATGGGTTCGTTTTTCAGTAGCATCAAAAGCAGACATCTCTCAAACCAAACGATCTCTTTATATTTAGCTTCTTTAATATGGTTTTTAATAAAAAATGAGAATGGCTCACTAGACAGCCCATCAAATTATGACTATCTAATTCGAAAAAAATGATTGGCCACCCACCACTACTTGCACAGTCAACAAACATCACTTTCCTCCTCCCCTCTCCAATGATTACCTCAAAAGCTCTTGAGTACTGACCTTTCCTGCAGGTAGCAAGCGGAATACTAATACAACCAAGAAACTACCGTCCTGCTCGCTGTGTCCTCATATAGATTGGTGGAGATTGAGCCATGGCCCTTGTAAATAGTCGAGTCCATCTTTATTTGAATTGGTCTTTTTTAACAGTTACTTACTAAGAAGTGCAATATTGAACATGACACCACACTAAGAGTTTATTCAGCGATGTTGGGGGGAAATGTGATTGGCATAGGGTTGAGGATCTAATGGCAAAGGCACGATTCAAATGTACGAAATGCTTAAAATTTCAAGATTTGAGTGGAGGAAGGCAAAGACAAGATGTCACTGGGTACTTGTCAGGAAGTGTAGTACGTCTTCAGACATATGTGGAAGCAGTTAAATCTGAATTCTGCATGAAGCTTATGAAGGAAGGATGAGCAGATGTATTGCTGTGTATGTGGCTATTCCTAGATTGGCAGCTGCATATTGAAACAACTCTAAATTATTTATAGCAGCTCGACAGGAACATATTTAGATGGAATTAAATGGTTTAAAGGGATGAGTAATGATACATACGTATAACAAAGCATATTGAGGTTGTTAGAGAAATATAGGTTGTAAGCTTTTCTTGTTGCTACCAAATGTTAATTATTCAGGTACCAACCAAATATTAGAACTAGTGTGTTATGTTGCACGATAAAATGGTAGCTGCTCAAGTGACGTTGCACAAAGGCTGTTTGTTAAAGCCTTTTTTATTTAATGCCTTGTGTTTTTGATACGAGAGGCAAAGTTTAGGTTTAAATTTATTTTTGTTTGAAATTGCCCCACTGAAAATGTTTCTAGACAATTCACAATGTTAATTTATTTAAAAAAAAGGAAACCGATTGCTTGTTCAATATCAAGTGAAATATATTGATTTAAGTAAAAACATCATTTAACTGAATACATTAGTCTATAGAATTTTCCGTAGGATACTCAAATGCTGAAATAATCAGTAGCTGCAGCCCGACAGTCAACCTACCCGTTTTATTGTCATATTTTTGGTGTCCTTGCTTCAGGTCCTTGTGATTAACCTGCAAAAACTTGTTCTTCAAAATTTGCAATTTGCCCCTCAAATGAAGTCTTTGATTCGGAAAATTGCTCCTCAAACGGGATTTTGCTTTATAAAATGTCCGTATCTCAGATGTCCGGTGCAGAGCAGGTACCTCCAAACGGAGCAATTACTGCAAGGAAAATGTTGTCATAGTAACCAAGCAAACTGGATTTCACTGCACTGTTTTTGTTGATGTTTAACAGATTTATTCGATGTCAGGTTAAGAAAAATTTCACCGGAGATGATTCAACAGCTAATTATTTTTGGTAGTTCGCGTTCTGTTATACTTTGTCAAGATGTTCCCATTCTTAATTTGATGTGACCTGCTTACTTATGTGGGTTTCTTCTGTACATTTATTTCCTTTTGAGATTTAATTTGTTTATGTGTGTTTCAGGGACAACCTGTGGGTCAGTGTGATTTCAATATCCGGTTGTTATGCATCGAAAAAGAGATCATTTCTCCGCGAATGGAAAAGATGAAGACCGGACAGATTGACAAAACGAGGGAGCCCTTCAGTGTCCGAAATAAGCCGTTCTTCGACATTCAGGCATCACGCAAGGTAAATCGGAATTTCTTGACTAGTTACAACCAATCATTAATTTGATTTTGATCCTGGTCATACCATACCATAACCCATACACATAAACTACATGTGCCATTTAAGACATTTTGGTTTTGTAAAACATGAAAAGTAGTGTTGGAATTCAAAGATGTATCTAGGTTCTTGGGAGATAACAGGGTAAAAATCTGCCAATGTCAATAAAGTAGTGTTTAGAGTGTTTTTAATAAAACATAAGCCACACCACCTCCTGTACCTGAGGCGCTTTCCTTTTATTTAGTTGCGAGAAAGCAGGAGGTGATGTTTCAACAATTAGCATCTAAGGACAAAGCCGAGGAGAGAGGTTTATTCTGCCTAGAGGTACTAACATATTGTTTTGTAGTATTTGGAAAGGGGATGCGATTTGATTAATAAAAAAATATATATATATTTAAATAAGTACTCTCATTTTAGGCTAAATTTGACCTGGCAAAGTACAATAGATACTAGTGACCCATCTTTTTTTTTTTTTTTTTTTTTTTTTTTTTTTTTTTTTTTTTAGATCCATGCTCTCGTTCTGACGATTTTTTTTTTTTTTTTTTAGCTTTGACTTGTGAGAGCAAACTTACTATACTGGCGCTTTATGGTGGCACTAAACTCAACTCACTTAACAATAAGCAGCTCTTGGTAAAAAATTCTAGAAAACAATTCTTTAAAAAAGGCTTAAAACTGTATAAAATCACTCCCAGTTGAAGTTTAATGTCAAAGTAACAAAACGAGGAGAATTACACATTGTGTATTTAAAATAAACACTGGATGGATGGATCGACATACTGTGTAATAGCCTTTGGTCAGCTAGCTTAATGTTAGTACTAACCCATAATGAGAAGCACATACACCTTTAAGCAACTGATATTTGATCACAAACAGTTCAGCAACACATTTAAACATTTCATGTAACAGTACTCAGTCATGTATTCTTTATGCTCTGCAAAGAGTGGAAACAAGATGAGAGGATGTTTTTGTTTTAAATTCCACTGCTACCACATGAAAATTGGGCAGACCACACAGTGCAATTGAGTTCAGAAGAAATATTATTGGTTTTAACCTTCAGGTCATAGCGGAGAAAAGAAAAGTAAACTTCTTAAAACTTTTTGTCATCAAACTAAATAGTCAGCTGGTCATTCTGGGGAATGAGCTCGGCCTTGCCAAGAGTAACCATCTAAGGAGGTTTTCATCATGTTGTATAGTTGTGAAGGGAAATACCCTCTGGCGTTATTCCTGTGAGGAGAACAGCTAAAACCCGCCGGGGCCCACCAGAAGTGTGCTAGTTGTGTTTGATGGCCGGATAAATTTGTTGGCCTTTTGGCGCGACAGATGAAAGCTCTAAGCCGCTTAGCACTTTAGGCTGTGGTGCTACTCAACTTTCTTGGAAAAATGTATTATTCTTTTCAAGGGTTCAGTCAAGGAGAGCATTTTACAATTGTGGAGTAGAACTGGTAAATGATAAATTATCGGCGCTACCAATCATTTATTAAGTGAACTGTTTTAAGACTGGGAATCAAAAGTGTGACAATCTTTTGTAAACGTTAACAATGAACATCTTTGATAGGGCAATATTGGTGTTTAATGTTGGTGTGTTGATATTGTACCGTGTGCGATAACAATAGCAAATGACTTACGGTGGCTAAATGGTGTATGTAATGAGTGACCTTTAGGCTCTCCATAGCTCCAGTAAAGTAAAACGCTCACTTGTTGTTTGTTTGTGTTTCTCTCACACAGCATACAAACATCATTCACACCATGTTTCACCTATTTCAGGTTTACATTATTTGTGTTTTTGCTGTAAATTAGATCTCAGGGTGAGAGCAGTGATGAAATTTGCATATTCCTTTCAATAGGGAAAGTTGAGTCGGGATAAAAGTTATTTGAGCTTGAGTGTGGTCACGGAACAAATTAAACTCGCATGTCAAGGCACCACTGTAGTTTGTAGTGGTGTTTAGCCTGACCTCTGTTGTTATTATCATCGCTCATGTACAACACCTAATTACGGTGTCAATAATAATAAACATGAAGCCGTATCATTAGATTTCTGTCAAACAATTTTGAAAAAGTGGTCACTTTAAAATGTACTATTCATTGGAAGGCTCTTTTATTAGTTTGTGTCATGTCAGTGATGGATGCATCTAATGGAGCGGGAGGCGTGATTATATTGGCAGAATGTTTGGATTAAAATGTCCAAAGAGACCAGGAAGCATGAGCAAGAGACTACAGCTGTGTGAAAAAAACAGAGGCAAAAAAAAGCCAGCAGACAGTTGTCTGAAAGCATCCCTGGCAAAAACACTATTTATGGTTGCAAGGGAGCCTGTGCACCAGGTGAACCCGCGAGCGAGGGTTAGCACTTGGGGCCTTCAGAATAGAAAAGTCAGTCCAAAGAATGCAGGGGAGCACTTCTGATTTGTAGGAATGACCGGCAAAGATAGGTTGTCTGTTTCTTGTGGGGGCCCAGTCATTTACAGAGATACAACTTTTACTGGTAAAAAAAAAAAACAACAACCAAAAAACACATAACAGACACTGCTGCATTCACCTGCCTCATTTGAATTTTATATAAAATGCGTGTCCTGTCATAGTCTCTGATTCTTCCTTAGGAAGCAGTTCAGCTTTTGTCCGTTTTATTTCCTTCTTTTATCATATCATGATTTTGTCAAATAACTAATCTTTACCAGCCAGGTGTCAGTTGGGCTGCGCCTTTGGAAAAAGTCAGAGTACAGCTTTTATCCTGTAGAACACGGTTCGGCCATCATCAAAGGTGTACTTGTGCCATAACATCAGGTCTCGGGGAGGTCAGAGCACAATTTATTTGATGTTTTGCTCGAGCAGAGATCAATTGGAAACCTTGGCCCTGCACTTCCGCTAATGATCGGGATTTATGGATGGGATGAGGTTTTACAAGCATCTCTTGCTGTGCCAACACCAGCATTAAAATGTTTGACAATATGCACTTTTACCTATGAATGGTTTTGTTATGTGTATTGTAATATGAGAGGGCAGATCTCTCCCTGTTGATCAGATTATTTAAATCACAGGCGTCTCATCGGTTCTTTTGTGTTGATCAGTGACCATCTGGTCCCTATACAGACATATCTCTGTTATATGGGATCTTAATGTAGGGGAACTGGTGTCTGGCTCTCATTCATCGTAGCACAATCCTCCACTTTATGATATGTTGACTGCAGATTCCTGTTGGGGGGGCAATTCAGTCACAGGCTGGAGTTGTGTGCTGGCCTTTGTCTGATGCTAGGTTGATGTGTTTCATGGCTGACACTTGGACATTAAAGTCCTCATTTCCCTTCCAAATGACTTCATTTATTCATGTTGCTTCCTCCACTCACCCAATTATCTTACCGACCCGTTCGGCATACGCGATTCCCACATTTGCACAGCCATGGCATATTTTCGGGGGTTTGAATAGAATTGGCTGGGGGAAAAAAAATAGACCGGTAGCCACTGGAGAAATCTGAAAGCAGCCCCACAGTGAAAGGACCAGGTTGCGCTATTATTCTTTTGGGGGTGTTTTTCTGCCATCGTTTGGCTCACTTTTATCCTGAGAGGAAAGTGCCACTGTGGTCTTTGAGATTAAGCCCCTCCAAAATCCTAAAGTGGGGGGGGTTTTTAGATTGACTGTGAAGGCTGCTCACCGCTTTCTCGGGCTCTGTGCCGCTTTTTCCAGCGCAAGGTACCGGGTTGGCTCTTGTATGTGGAGTGTAATGCTGCAGACACCAAAACTGAGACTGACCAAATAGTAGGAATCGAAATTGTGAGCCAAGCAGACACTGTGCCATGGAAAATGGGGCATTGGTTATAGGATTTTTTTTTTTTTTTGCCTGAGAGTTTGTAAAAGCTTTTTATGTAATTTATAGTCTTACTGCCTCTGTTGTTTGTTGCCGTGAGATGTGTAATACTCACTCACCATCTGGTCTGGTTGTACTTGCTTCCTGAACTGCAGCCTTGGCAAAGATTTTGGGTGTCCCAAGTTTATTGTCTTGCTGTGCTACCAGCATCACTCGCATCCCATCTGTTGCAAGTAAGCTAATTCAGCGGTCATTGTGGGGTTTTATTGACACAGAGTACTGTTCATGCCCATGTAATAAGGAGACCCCGCTGGCAAATAGAAATTGTGGAAAAATAAGCACAAATTTGTTGTAGAATAACAGTGATGTTAAGGGTGTTAAACTTCAAAATTAAACGTACTCCTGAAGGTTTTCTTATTTTCTGGTTTTCTTATATGTTCATGAGAACTCCTTTCTTTTATTGAAAATGTCCTTTGTCCCCCACTCCATGTTATTTTTATGTTGATGCTTTGTGTGGATGTATTCCTTTTATTGAATACAAGTCTTGATTCTTTCTAGCTATATTAAATTGTTTTCACATGGCTCATAAGGGGACTGAGCAACCTTCATGTCTCATTTTCATCTTCCCCCAAATATTTGATAAACGAATAGCGGTTATACAGCAAATTCACCCAAAGGTTCATCATGATATTTTCAATTTGAATAAGTAATTAAAAATGACTGATGGTGTATTTGATTTTAATACTGACAAAATTTGGCATTTGAAATTTACCCGTAAAACCTATGATGTTAATTTATCTTCAATAACCTGTTCATTTATCATAAGTAATTAAATGGGAATAACTCCAGGGGAAGTGATATTAAATGACCCATGTTTGGGATTGAGCCCTTTTAATGACAGCTAGTCCCAGGTGTCCATGGGTGAAATATTGTTTCTTATCAGGAAATACTTTTTTCCACCGAAGATTATTATAGAATAGGGATCTAAAATTATTATTCTTGAGGCTTTTATAAGATTGCTGCTGATTTCCGAAGGATTAGGGTTAAGGGGTTATGGTTCAACCTTAATCACTGGGTGAGACGAGATGTACTATATGATGGTCAAGATGTACACACTCTTCATAAAGTGATGTTGTTGAAATGGTTCACCAAAAACAGAATCAAGCTCCTCCCATTGCCATCTCAGTTCCCAGACCTCAACCCCATTGAAAACCTTTGGAGTGAGATTGTTTATCCTCCCATCTTGTGAAACATGATTTACGAAGATAAGGTGCTGTTTTGTTGTCAAAAGGGCCTTGTAGAGAGTATTAACATCAGAGATGCTAATAATTGTGGCAGTTTTGTCCAGATCCATTTCTTCTTGGGTACAAAGGAACACAATCCGAACATGTCAGAGACCCTGGTATGAAATTGCTTTTGACACATTCTCATGTTGTCTTACTATCATTTTGTCACACATACGTCCAAATCCTCTTTTTCTCCTGCCAAAGCTGGTGGTTCTCATTGGCAAATGTGCAAGACAGCGATAACCCCTCTCTGGACTGTCTCATTACCTGAGTGTGATCTGTCTGCAGCTTCCTTGTGGCTCACTGACCTCACACTTCTGCTGTCAAGTCTTTTGCTAGAAGAGATGAGAAAAGCAAGACCTGTGGCAAGACCTTACTGTTCTCTAACAAACACTCCTCTTCACCTGAAATCAATTTCTGCACCCACGCACAGAAGGACATTATACAACAAATGAAGCACGCACATAAAATGTTGCATTCACTGGGGAGAAAAGGTGAATACTCCACATCTCATCAGCAATAGCTGTTATGCTTTAAAAATATCCATTATTTCTTTATTAATCCCATTATGCACATCTCCCATTTTTTGTCTGTCCCGTCACATAAATTGGTGTGCAAGACTCTGCGTTGTATTTGTCCTCAAACTACCTTAATTCCTCAAAAGTCTACCAACTTTTACAGACTACATAACCGAGTTCATATCCAAAACCAGCCCGCGGTCTGGTGACCCTGCATACGCTTTGTGACGTGGGCTTTTTACTTTATAGACAACTAAATACTGGATATGCAGGGCCATTCACAACAAGCTTGAGAGGAGCCTCAAGTAACAACCGCCCTGTAGCTTGACTGGAATATCAATCCATCCTCTCCGCCTATGATTCAACCCCCCCACACACAAGCCTGCCGTGAGCGGAAGATGAACAGGTAGCGCAAGGACACAAGAAGACAAGGACCTGAGGAATGGGAACTGCATAGTATCAGTCAAGATGTGTGCTCCTAGGGCAAAGAAAATTAGCCTTTGTATTAGGTCCTTATGGGCACCCCGCATTTTATGGCTTGTTTAAGCAGGCAAGGAAGTTTTTTATGGAATAACCCTGCTTTAATCGGCTATTAAAAATCTTGATGAGGGTAGGCTAGTATTGAAGGTGAATGGCATACATAACGCGTCATCAATCTGCTGTCCTGCTGTAGCTCAGCCATACATATTCATTGTGTCCTTTAGTGACACCGAACATGAAATGTAGACCGACATTCATCACGGAGGAAATTGAGTGTCATTCTCTTAGGGCCTGATTTGCCAAGAACCCAAATAGTGCTCACTAAATTGCGTGTTCACTCTAACAGATAGCTCAGGCTGTCGGTGAGTGTGTTGCCTGTGATCTCGTAAGAGTGAGAGCATTTACTTAAACCCAAATAACAGGTGCTTAATTGTGTGTTCGTCACTCACTCGAACAGATTGTGTGCACTGTTGGCAACGGGTGTAAAAGTGATGGAGACCGCTGGAAATAAAAGAGGGTCTGTGCTTTTGGTAGGTTCTCAACATGCGCAATTTTGGAGAGTTCTGCAAGTGCAAAATTCAGTTCAAAGTGATAGAATTGGAAGTAGAAGTGGAAGAGACAAACAAACATTACAAATTTACAAACAAGAAAATCTACTACGACTGATCATTTTGGCGAAGCCAACAACTGCATGAATGCCATGTTTTGTATGAGTTAATTCTTCTCAATTTTGTAGCATTTGGACGCATCCGCCCATCCGCCATTGTTTAAAACTTAGGACAGTACGCAAAGTGCTCTGGGTCAACCTGACACCAATTGCCCCCACCAAATGACTCGGATGCAAGAAAATGCAAAATTGATCATGTGATGAAATTAAATCGTTTAAGCGTAAGTAATCGATCCTCAAATTAATCGATGGCTATCTTTTGACTGGCTCCAAGTTCGCCTAAGGCTTCTAAGCTCAAACATCACATTGCTGAATTGGCATTATATCTGTAATTTGTTGTTTTGTTGTTGCTTGTGTCTGGCATTTCAAAATTATTTCGAGGAAATGTTTCCTCTTAATGTCTCGTTTTGCCTGAGCTGGGTTGACATGTCTGCCTTTCAGACATTCAAAGATACAAAATCATTCATTGAAATTCATCTCAGGTTTGATAAATCACATTGCATGTGCAAAATGATTTTTTTTTTTTTTTTTTTTTGCACATACCCCTCCCAAAACATGTCAAATGAACTGCGGTTCAATTTTTCCCATTTGGTAGACAACGCTCCTGGGTTTGTGGATCAGCTTTCAACCCTTTTTTGCATGCATTTTTTCATCCCTCTCCCCTAGTCCCTCCTTATGTGCCCTGAAGTGTGCAATGAAAGCGTGATTTCTTAATGGGGCTTTGTTTAGTTTCAACCCCACCCACACGCCCCTCCTGTTGCGCGCACTGCTTTGTTTCCTTCCAAAGAGCTTTAAAGCAGTTCCACTGCCCCCTTCTCCACTTAATCACTTCAAGGTACTTCCTTACAGAAGGTGGGCGTTTGAGTGGAAGCCTTATTTCTGCTCTTCTCTCCGTCCAAGTTCACCGTGTTGAGCGAAAGCGGTGGGTGGGTGTGCTAAGATGGCAAGAGAAGTGAAATGGAACTCCTGGATCTTGCCGCCCACTCGCCATTCCCGCATCAAGACAAGACATCGTTTCTTTCGAGTCTGGCTCGCTGCCTTCTCCGTGTCAGTATGATTGTCAAGTTTGGTGTGATCGCTTGTGACTCATTCATCACACTCAAGCTCACTGATGTGACTATTTATTTTTTTTCTACAAATACAGCAGAGAGCAGACGTGTTTTTCAGCCGTTTAATGTGGAATGGCATTCTCTTTGTTCTTCTTAAATGTAAAATGAACGCTATTTGTGGTATTAATTCTTCCCCTGTGTCACAATGCAGCAGCATTGGTGCATCTAAAATGGTCTTGAATGCCTTTTCTTATCTTACCATTAAAAGTAAGCCCGTTATCATAGAACATCAGCCTTGTCATAGGAAACGGCATGATTTGTCACGAAGACATTAAATTCTAATGTGGTTACATTATGCCATGATTTGTGGTTCTTGTGACTGAGGTTATTAGTTTGTCTGGCTCACTTCAGAGACAGGATGGATGATGATCTGTCTTCCCCTGCATCGTAAGTGTCTCACTTTATCTGATGAAACCAACTAGTCACGTGCTTGCTCAATGACTGTGTGCTCCCTGATTGGAATGTCAGCGCTGTACAAGAGTGGAGGGATGCTGATTCGTTTATGTTAATGTTGTCTTTTAGTCTTGATTACTCGGTTCATTATTCAGTTATTGAGTCTCTGTGAGTAAAGAAAACATTTTTTTGGGGGGGGGGGGGGGGAGAATAATGTGTGCTTGTGTGTGTTAGCAGGATTTAAACAAAGATTTTTTTTTTCACCTTTGGGTCATCTGTGTTCGTGTTATTCTTTATAAGATCATAATCAAGCCTTTCCCGAAAGGAAATGATCATCCGACGGGGATACCCGTGAAAACAATGTACTGTCGATTTGAGCCTAGTGTCATCGCAGAATACTAATCAATTACCTCAACAAGCATCTGCAAAAACAACACACTGGTGGTAAATCACATCAAGTATAGTACATTAGTGGTACACAGACATTAAATAAGATGTTGGTGAGAGTGGCTAATGGCCCACGGTTAAATACATTAGGGGAAGGGGAAGGTCAGTCTAGGCCAACCAAACAGTATGTCAACAAATCTAATGTGATTATTATTATCATCATTATTTTGCGGCCAACAATCTTGACCCAGATTTCTTTTAAACAAACTTGGTTAGCTAGAAAAGGAGATGACAGCAATTGATTTTGTACTAATCAGAATGCCACGTTTAGACTAGTGGAGGCGCATAGAACATGTTATTGCGAATAATTCTTTTTTGGGTTGACTTGGCTTTTAAATATTGGGTGCCTTGCCTGAGGTGTTGCCGCCGAGTGCCTTGTAGTTTCCATCTGCCGTAATTCATGATGATCGCCTGGAGATTATACATGATACGCGGTGCTCTATACACTGTCTGTCTTCTTTATTGATCAAGGCAATTTCCTGGTCGCCCAAACTTTCGTTCTATATTATCTTCTGGGACCTGTAAAAGCGAGAGTTTCCACATGGGCAAGTATGCCATTCAAATAAACTCTAGCATTATTTTTACATTTGGTTTGTAATAGTCTCCCTTTTTGGTCGATACGTTGTGCTGCGTTTATTGTTTGCCCTTTAAAGTGATTTTATCAGCTGCTGTCTTGTGATGTGAAATCATATATTAGAGTGGCTATTTCGGTTCATATTACAAAAATTTTCCAAGGCATATGATACTGTTTCAGATTGATTTTCTACCCCCCTTGCAGCAGCAGCAGCAGCAGGCTGCTTCTCATACCACTGCTGGTTGAAATATATACTTGTTTCAGTTTCGTAATTCATCCCTAACATTTGCCACACAGTGAACTTTATGTCCATTTTTTGGTTCATGGATAGTAAAACACTTGGTTGGAACATCTGTTATTTCATCAGCAAAAATAAGTTTACTTTTTCAGCTGTACTTGGAAAATGAGTTTGCAAACTCATCCCCCCCCGCCCATTATTCACTCTTTTGTCTTTATGATCATTTCTGGAGTTTTCGAGCACTATGCTGTGTTTATGCTTCACGTTTCAGATAACGTGTTTTTATTGTACAATATCGTGGCTTCCCCTGAGGCTGCTAGTGTCCTAATACAAAGATTCCCTTTATTTGCTTTGCAGTAATGGAAGACGTGAAATACATTGCTTAGATGCATCATGCATCATGCATCTCAAGGTTTTTCCATTTATAAAGATGAACTCCCTATAGGTCAGTTTTTCCAGATTAAGTTTTGCCTGACTCCCTTCGTTTTACATTTCAGCTCTTGGAGGGCAGTTTTACATCCCAGGTCAGCCACGAAGTTGATGGCCTCATCTTCCAGCCATGTGGGGTAAGTAAGGCCCACTTGTCAGTTCTATGTATGATGCTGCCACTGGCTTGTGACTGCCCAGATTATTTTCACAGAGTGGCTGCACTAAGGTCACCTTTTTTTGAGTACCTCCCGATGATGTTATTCTTACTGCCTGTGATTATAAATAAATAAATAGAACACGTTTCCACACAATTTCACAGTAACAGTCCCAGTGTGTATGACGTGTTACAAGAGAAAGGGCTAAATTGTTATACATTTACACTTGGTTTTGGAATAACACAAATGTACTTTTGTGCGATTGTGATATTTTTCTTTTTGCTGTCCACTGGACTCGAGCGGCAAGAGTCTGCTGTGTAATTGGGACGGCAATACGACAATATACCGGTATGTCTATTTAATATGTGCAGCCACCTCAGCTAACACGATAAAGCCAGGTAAAGTTTCGTCATCATTGTCAATGATTACAATATTTACTTTTTTTTTTTTTTTTTTAATATTTACATTTAATGTAGTTTTATATCTAAATAAACATAATTCTAATGGCTACTTTACTCACCCAGTTGTGACCTGGATAAATCAGTCGGTTTGGGTTCAGCGAAATAGCATTATTGCATTATTTATCAACTCAAATCATTTGTTTTATTATCCAAGTTTATTATCCAAGCAAGTTGGCATCTGGTTTCTTACATTAAAGTTGCAATGCTTGACTCCATCATTGTGTCAAAACAAAATGAGAAGAGTGGCGAATTGTAATCACCACACGATATTGTTGTAAAACATCATTGACTGCTCAGATACGGAGTGTTGAAATTCCCATCTGATGTTTGTGTTTCAAAATTGTACCAGGACAGACAATGATTAAAGTGTTAGAACTAAATGAGCTTTTCTGTATCATGTAATGCTACACCAGCAGGACTAGTAGCAATATAGATGCAAAATCATGGGTAGTATGCAAGCAATGGGTGCAAAAGAGAAGGTAGCTCAAGATCCTCTCTTGGGATCTGTAATTTTCTGCTTTGTGAGATTCTCCAACAACACCTGCTTATGCACCTGTTTCTGAAAATATATCACATCCCTGGAATAGATGACTGAAAGTGTAATTTTTCTTGAATTAAAAATATATTACAATGATTTAATAGATTTTTGAGTAAAAAGTTTTTGTTATTGTCATGTATTGTGATTTATCAGTATTTTTTCAGGATGGCATTCAAAAATGTTAAAGTGATTGAATATTTTTTTAGGGTAAATGTTTTTTTCTTTTACATATGTATGGCTTCAGATATACATTATTTTAGTAATCGAGTGACCTACTGAAAATACTATTGAATAATTGAGTATTTGGATAAATGATATTTTTGGTTAAAGGACACTTATGAATAGTCAAGAGCAAGCATTTCACTTCTGAATGACCAATTTTTTATTTATTTAGATAATCAACATTTTGTTTTATGAAATGTATATTGTACATATCATAAAACTGTATTTTGTTGTCTAGAAAAATGAGTAGGTGTGATATTGGGCTATGATGTGAAGTGACGTGAGAACTGCAGCAGCGCTTTTGCCTGCTAAAGCAGCACATTTACCTAAGCCTGTTTTGTTAAAAAGCGATCGGTAGGAACTGCAAGTGTCAGGCTGTCAAGGTTAATTGTGCAGATTCATTGTCGCCTACTAAACTGCCTTTGAAAAGTAGTCAGCCGGCTGTTGCAGTGCCAACATTTTTAGTAGCGGCCAAAATTCATTTGTGGCTCCCCGCCACAGGTAAATGTGTACGTGGGAAACACTGCAGGTGTAATGCCATATTTCGTGGCACCAATCAGTGATGTCATTAAGCGATCTGCACATTAACCCATTCACTGCCATTGGCGAGTTTATTTGTCTTTTCACAGTCCAGCCATACAATTCCAGGATCTTATTAAAAGTTACGGTAAAATAGCTGCTGCAATGCTGTTGATCAGTCCAAAATGTTACTGAACCTCTAATCTGAAGTTCTGGCTTTTCTTAGGAGGAAAGACATGCATGAATATTGGACATTTATTAGCGTGCAGAATTTTACTTTAACCTCTGCAACATGTTCCATCTTTGTCCAGTCCCCTCCCTTGCAACTGCAACTAAGTGAATAATGAAATAAATAATTTATACACCTTCAGTTGGAAAGGGGTCAAACTACTCGCTGGCCTAATAAATGTGCACACAGAGTTTGTAGCTAAACTTCCCAAAGTATGTTTTTTTTCACTGAGAGCAAACCAAGGACAGTGGTCCTTCTCCCACCATCTACAGGGAAAAGCATTCTCTTGTTTTATCTTCATCCATGTATCCATAAGCAATGGCAAGCCCATTGTCTCCACTGTGTTCAAGAAAGGCCTTGAGAGGAAACAGATGTTATTTCTCTTGGACCGTATTGAATTTACAAACTACGTACAATCCTAAACAGAAATTGCTTTTGGATTTAGAACCGTAGTGGGACTTTTATGTTGCCAACTATTGATTTGAGGTCTTCTTTTCGCTGATGGTTCTGTGAATTTGATTGATCAAGTCTGGTGAATGGAGAAAGCTGTTGCAAACACTGCAACTATACGTCATTCAAGTTTCATTTGCTTTTTTTTTTATTATATCGGCATGAAATGCCTCTGAAAAATACACACACACACACACACACACAAAAAATGTCTTTGAAAAGAAAAGCATCTTCCTGTAAATGTAAAATATTGATTCCTCGATCTAAATTTAAAGTGGGAGTGGGGTGCGAGGGCACACTTAACTGCAAGCCACGATTGCTGTAGCAAAAGCAGAATAATGTGCACAATGCATTTGAAAATAGTGACTTGTCGCTATTAGGTCTGGTCAAAATCTTATTGCAGCCTCTTCGCTCGGGGGATGGCAGGAGGCTGCATTTCAGCCTGTCTGCAATAGTGAAATCAGTCTGACAATTTACATTTAGAAAACACAATCTTGACTCAGTCAAGAAATCCTCTCATTAAAATGCATTTCCTTTTCTGGCCTTTTGTTGTAACATGGTTTATTGACTTGTGTGTCAGCATTTGTAAGTAAGCATTTACTTGTAAATAATATTTCACAGTCGGAGCCACAACATGGCCTGAATGTCACCCCCTACCTGGCTGTTAACAAAAGGCCCCACTACCGCATGTTATAGTCTTAACAAATACGTTTTCATATAAGATGAAGAATCGAGCACTGCCCGGCACTCAAGTCACTTCCAAAGTCATTGGGTTTTGTTGCTCTCCACAGTGGATGTAATGTTAATCTTTTGTGTGTGAATGAGATTAGGCCTGAGGGTTAATCTTAGCGGGGTCTTGCTGCTGTGAATGTCCATTAATATTCACCCAAAGGTTTTTTTTTACTGCAGCAGTGGTAGGTGTCTTATCAGAGCCTCGCAGAAATATGTTTTCTGTGTTCGGGGATCATAGGCAAGATTTTGATTCTATAAACGTAGATGGCAAATCAAAAAAATGCCTGATTGCCTGTTCAATGAGGACTTTTTGCTTTTTTTTCATGATTGTCTCTAGAACAGCAATTAGCAAACAAGGGATTTGGCTTTTTTAAAAAAAATGTATTCCAGAGGTGGATAAGCTCCTGAAACACAAGTTAATAGGTCGGTAAAAGGCAGCGGGGTATCGAGTGATTGGTTACAAGTGCGCGGGTGATTATTGGCACATTGTTGGTCACGCCTTCTGTCTCTGATAGGTTATTCCTTGATGCGATGGTTTAAAAAAAGGAAAAAAAAAACACTTCGTGCATCCAGAACAAAACTCCCTACATGTCAGCATGACTCAACCGGCCAAGCTGTAAGAGAGGCAGACTTTCTCCTGGGAGAGGATCTATTGACCAGGCCGGCCTTTTATCTGTAATCCTCAGCACCTCAAGTCTGTGCCTTCGAACAAATACTGTTAGCAATATAATACTCTCTAGCATTATAGTTAAAGTATTCCTGTTGGCTGCCTTATTTTTCTACTCGTCAAATTACTAGCACATGTTTCAGTGTAGAAGAATGTAGGCGGAAATCTTAAATTCTGCAAGTTTTTATTGATATTATTATGATCATTATTTTTATTTAGTAAATGAAGTCCCCATTATAGTAATATAGTCACATCCATTTGTAGGTGGATTCATTTTTTAAGAACACCGGGACATGTTGTGGTTTAATAACACCGTGTGCAATTATTATTTTTTTAAAATAAATTTCAGTACTTTTAATAGTACTAAAACAAAACAATATGATCTTGAACTGAAATACATTTCATTAATTGCACATATATTTGCATATTCATTTTCTATTCAAGTATTTATTAAGTAGTTTCTATATTAAGTGCCGTTTTTTTTTAAAATTAATTTTAAATATTTGAAAATGTCTCTACAAATTTCATTTAAATACACAGGCTCTTTGCTCTCGATGCTTAATTGCATGCTGTGTGTGAATTCATTTTTTGAAGAACACTTGTACCTGTCGTAGTTTAATAATTCCCTGTATAAAAATGTATTTGTGCTATCCTTCAATAGATAGTTTTATTCGTAACAAAATGATACATTCGGAACAGAACTAAATTGCATTAATTGCATGCATATTTGCTCATTCATTTTCTATGAAAGTGTTTATGACGTAAAATAAAATGCATCACTGATGAACCAAGCCATAGATAAGGTGCGTGTCTCCACTCCTCTCTGAATGTTTTAATTACAGAATATGGAATCACTGAAAACATGTTCATTCTTTAAGCTTTTGTCAGTGTTGTTCCTTTCTTTTTTGTTGTTTTCCTCCCTCTTTCCTTCGGCAAAGTGGAAACTGTAGAGCTCTGTCTCATCCTGCGCAAATATGGATTGTGAAGGATCAAATAGAGGCAAGCTATTTCAGGACTTAAAAGGGGGCAACAAATCTCTGATCTGCAGCCGTTCGATAGCTTGTCACCTTCTCTGTTTGCTGCACTCTCCCGCTTCACTACACAGTCACCCTCCCCCCCGTGTTATTTATTTCCCCATGGTGACTTCAAGGAAGGGTTATGGTTTGGTCCCACCAACACTATCCAATTTACAGTCGTGGTTGTTTTTTTTTTTTTTTTTTTTTTTTTTTGGGTTTAATTGTTTTTGTTTTTCTTACTGATGTGTAACTGCAAAATTGAGCCCGCCGTAACGTTAATCTTACACCGACATAATGCTGCCTATGAATTTATTTAGTGATGCAGTTGTCCCCAGATGTAAGTGCAACCTTCTGTTTCGGCCTTTAATTTTTTTTACACTGAGTAGCGAGGTGCAGCATGCCTGGAAACAGGAGCTTGTAATGGGATTGAGTGTCGGATTTCTATAATTGCATATGTATTCAAATATATTCATATTCCAAATGAACAACAAACAGAAACAGAACGGCAGCAAATTAACAGAACAGAATTACTCAAGAAAAACATGCATTTTATTATTCCTAATATGTTACCATACATACAAGTAGGCCGTGCTTGACTGGATGAAATCAATTATAGTAGTTAGCAATTTTAAGCACTTTCAAACCTTTACTGTTGAGTGTTATTTTGTTTTTGTGGTTTTGTCTTTGGTCTGGCCCATTTTCCATTTCATAATTTCAATTCCACCGCAATTGATTGGAAAGAAAACAATCACTATCAAGTACAGACTTTCATCTTTGATTTAATAAGGCTTCACCAAAATGTGGTATTCATGATTTAAGCGACATGGGACCTCTCTTTTTCTCAGAGGCTCCAAATCATTTTTATTTGCCTGGAGTTGTTATGACATGTCTTCAATGCAAGAACCTTTGCTTGCTGTTGATTCAGCTGCCTTCACATTTGTCTTCAGTAAGTGAAGAGTAGCCTCTCTTGCATTGACTTCAGCCCACTGACCCTCCCTTATTCAAATGCTTTGAGGTTTTGTTGGACTTGACATTGGTAGCGCCATTGAAACAGCTACCAAATTTATCGCTGTCTAAATATTTCCAGCCGTAACTGTTTCAGAATTTAAATCCCGACAGAAGAGTAAGGCTAAGACCGCTTGTGTTCATTTCCCCATTTCAATTGTATCACCCGTGCACAGATGTCTACTTGTATTTTTAAAAATGAAGATGCCTATTAATGTTCGGCATTTGGGGATTAGGGTTTTACGACCTGCTTTAAGAGCGATGCACTGTCAGCAAAAAAGAGAATGTGTTTAAAGGGAATTGCAGAAAGCGCATTGTCAGCCCGACACGGTGCTGCATCTCCTGCAGTCAACATTTGTGAAGTCTGCTTCAGTTTTCATTTCAAAACTTTCCAGCAAAAGCAAAGAAAACTGATACAGAAAAGTGATTGTCCACGTAGAAAGTAAACTTGAGTTTTGGAGCACTTTTTGCGACGCAGGGTGGACAAAGACGCTAATTCTCCTGGTTGTCTACTTCTGTAAAATTAGCCTCAATATGTAGGGTTGCAAATTACTGTTTTAGGGGAACCTCTTTCTAATTGATCTGATGTCCTCTTTTCTACTGAATCAACAGAGCCTCTATTTGCTGAAGCCAAGTAGGGCGCTCCATTTAGCCTCACTTGCTTCAAAATGCAATTAATCAATGAAACATTTCAATCAATTTGAAATGCATTTTCCAAGCTCAATTAATCCACTAATGGATTATTATGTTAGTTGTAGTACTTATTGCACGCTTTGAAACGTCCGCAATTAATTGACCATCATCGCAATGTTTCGATTATGAAACATGGTTATTGAGAACAATGGCGCAACACAGAATTTGAATTTGTTCACAATTCAGTTGGCCTACTGCAGCAAAGAGAGAGCAGTCATCATAATGTGATGCAGTCAACAAGATTTTCCCCTTCACCTCTTTGATGTTGAAGGAAGACAAACATTTTTACATGGACTGACCTAGTTAAACGTGAATGACGTCTAATGGTTTAATTATCACCATAAACAGTTTGGACATTTTTATGATAGAGGGGTGTGTACTGTAATTCAAAGAATATTGATGTGCCACTGACTTGCAATGAACTCGTAAAATATGTGAGTGCATTAAATAGACGGTTGAAGTATTTAAATGAGATAGAGAAAAATTTAGGCACTTATAAAGCCTTTTGCATCAGCGTCACGATCATCAGTCAGACGGATGCAGCCTTTGCATTCCTCTCAGCGAACAGGCAGGCAATTTCGATGCAATCTGGCGTTATTACATGGGAATAATTTTGATAGAAGTACGGCTGAGTTCAGTGTGCAAGGCCAAGGTCGCGTTTTCACTTCAATAATAACACGGCTTTTGTTTTGTAAAGTCCAATATTATCAATGCTGAAATTGCTAATGTAAGTGCTACTGGGTGGGGAATGCATTTCACAGTCATGTGTTTAATCGGGTGTCTGATTGGGTTTCATCAGATTGTTGTTGTTGTTGTTGTTGTAGCTCGGATTTATTCATCGCAGACTGCTCTCTGCGAAAGGTTACAAAACCATTTATACCAGTTTGATTGTCAAGGAAGTAGACGGTGTAAGCTATGCATACATACTTAGATTTAATGAAGGTTTATTCAAGGAAAAACTCTCAAAATTAATTGCTCAGGCAAACAAATGTGGAAGCTGATGTACGAACTGGGCGCATGCAGCATTGTCTGTGTCTGTCAAACGGGCAAAACTGCCTGTTCATTTTGCGCATTCTGAGAGGAGTAAATGTAAATAGATAAATATACATGCGCAATGTGATGTATCAAACCTAGCTTTTGTGCCGCTATTTTTTTTTAAAGCGGATGTCAACGCAAACATTTTTTGTTCTATGCGAGTCCACTAGTTGAAACAGGGCATTCTGATAAATATTGCGTTTGTGGAATAAATCTTAATCCGCTCGTTTTTAGCTATCTCTGGGGGCGGCCATTTTGTCCTCTGCCGACTGAAAATGACATCACAACCGCTCACAACGACCCATCACGGCTCAGATTCATAAAACAGGTCAGCCGTGGTTGGTCGTTGTGAGCGGTTGTGATGTCATTTTCAGTCGACAGAAGACAAAATGGCCGCCCCCGGACATGGCTAAAAACAAGTGCATTTTGCTGCTTAATTTATATTCCACAAACGCAAATTAATCAGAAAGCCGTGTTTCAACTAGTGGGCCTGCTGGGAACATATTCTGGAAAAAATCTGTTTGGGTTGATTTCCTCTTTAAATAACACACAGTCAGAGGCAAATAACAGGTGTGTCGGGGAGCTTTTTCGCTTGTGTAAACATTTTTGAAATTCCAGAAACAACACTCGACACATCATTTACTCTGCAATAATATATCGTCGCTGTCCTGTGAAAAACACTTATGTCCAATTTTGGAGAAAAAAAAACCTGAAGCTAACATTATTGATGTAAAGTGAAGGTGTTACGAGTGCGGGCTATCCATCTTTTTCCATGATGGAGCTGCTGTTGCTGTGGAGGCGGTGTTAATGTCCCTTTGAAACCAGCAGCAAACTCTACAAAGGATTTTTGACAGAGTTAGTTAGAGGGCATGTATCTTTTGAAGAAACCGTGGATGAGTACATCTTTTATTTTCCTCCAAAACGTGGGAGTGGGAAGCAGTGTTCTTCGATATAATCGTCAACATGAGCATCGACTTCAAAGTGATTGATTCCACTTAGAACCAAATGTTGCTCACAATATTTCAACCGGACTAAAAATACTACTGACACTAAATTAAAAAAAATTAAATGAAAGGACATTGTTTTTCTTCCACAACCTCTGGCCTAGTTAAAAGATCAAAGATATTTGTATTTAATATACATACATTTGCAGGGAAATTACGTGAAATTGGATCGTTTTCCACTGCATTCCTGTTGATCTCTCGCAGCGAAGTAGTCTGACACAGCACCCTGGTTGGGAATTACTGTTCAAGCAACAAAACAGCACTGACATAAGTCTTAATTGTAAAGTCGCTCAAATTAGTTAGTGTCGATTAGAGTGTGAAGCTCAATCCATTATTTTAAATAAAACAGATTTTACTGCCATCAAATGCTGCTCAAAATGGAGAGGTGTCAACCGTCATCTATGGCCATTGTCTTTTTTAATTAGAGTTTGCATCTTTACACTTAAGAGGTTTATAGCATTTATTAACCGTGCTATTTCCTGATCTTTAAAATCCTCGGAGAACTCGTGCCGCACCCACTCTCTCTTTAAACGTCTTTGACTTTCAGTATCTAAATGCGATTTAGAATGTCCCCGGCATGTATACGTGTGTGTGTGTATACAATATATATACTGTATACACGGTAATAAACTGTACATGCAGATACATGTGTGCGTTTGGGTGAGGATTCAAGATTTTGCTGCAGTTTTCACATTTGACAAGCATCAGCCTGCTGTCTTGCCTTCCTCTTGTGATTTATGCAATTATGACACCCAACACATAGGCGAAGCCGTATTTCATCGTGTGACGTAACGGCGCAGGATCTCCCGAGGAATGCTGTCTGTTTTCCAGACATCTTTCCTCAGTGTTCTTTTGTTACCGGGCAACCTTACAGTGACAGAATCTGGTCGCCTGTTCCCGCCTCCGCCCACAATGGCTTTACATTTCTCATATTCCACCGCGCGTCATAACCCCCTAAATGTCACGCGCACACAAATAATCAACGAGGTGTAGGCAAGCCGGCTGTACTGTGCTGAAGTACACTTAAGATGACTGAAAGGATGTTCAATTTTTGTATTATAATCTGATCCGACCGTGCAGTTTTATAGTAGTCCATGTTTTAGGTGGAGCGCTTGCACAAATGTAGCAGCTTTTGTTTACCATTTAAAATGAAGTGGAACTGACCAGACAGACCAACAAGTCTGTTCTTCTACTTAGAAATTCTGCTCACAGATTGCTCAGCCAAGTCTGCAGGCGTACGGGCTTGACAAAGACACATAGTGGCATATTGTAATCCTGCTTCATTAAAACACTTTGACTGTACAGTGGATGACGGAAAAAAAAAATGAAACCGTGATAAATCCTTTGCAAACTTTTTCCACCATGAATGTGCCCTGTATGTAACCTAAACAACTCAATTGTGGGGGGGAAAATGAATTCAGAGGCTTAGTAAAATAAACTACTTAGATAATGTGTTGCACATTGTGTACACGCTCAACATAATTAGCTAATTATGAACAAAACCAAGTCTCACTTGTAAGAGGCAATTAATTTTTACTTCCCCTCTCGAAAAGATGAAAAATAAATCATTTAAGATGCAAAGGTTATAAAAAGTCATAAAATGAAATAGCTTGGTTGCATTTATTCATACCCCCCCGCCCCCAAAAAAGTCATTTCATGTAGACGTTTTATACCCACTGTATATTCATCCAATCACGTTTCAATGTTGTCATGTCCGCAGAGATACAAGCCCGGAAGATGTGACGACATCCTGAAGTGGAAGCCCCCAAACCTCAATTCGGTGGACTTTCGCCTCAAGATCACAAAAGTCGGAGGAGAAGGGTATGCTAAACTCTAAACTCTTGCAATGGTGTATATATATGGTAATGTCACTTTGTGATTCACAGTCAAAAAGGTGCCTTACATCGACAAGAAATGAGCTGACAATCTTTCCTCTGTCGTTTTCTCACACTCCCCCCCCCCCCCCCCCCTTCCTTTCCCATTGCCTTGGGGAGCAATTTCTTCTTCTGGAAACACTGCGATAGAGTCCAGAATTCTTTCCTTTTACCATATTCTTCCCGAAGATTTGCCTTTAGAGGCTTTAAGTGCAAAGTGCGTGGCTGCCCTTCACGTTTTCTCTCATTTTGTGGTCATCATCCTTTGTAACATGAATTATTCAGATGCACCGGTGCTTATCTTTCTGTCCCCCGCCTGCTCTTAAAAAGTATTTCTTTGTGCTGTAAAAGGCAATCATTCCCTAGCAGGTAATTAGTGGCTTTCCATGTTTCTTGTATGCATTAGTAGGAAGGTTGTAAATTGGAAGTGGAAGATGTAATTCCATTGAAATAACCTGAAAATGAGTTTCAGGTTTTATCGTTCACTTACAAGGGTTGCATGACTTTAGATTTTTTTAATTATTTTTTTAATGTATTTTTGTCTTCAAGTTGATACTTGATGAAAAGATGAGTTGACGTCCAGTAGTTGTCATTAATATTTTTGCAGTACTTCACTGGAAGTTGGAATTTTTTTCAATAATCTATATTACAGTGGCTTGAGAAAGTTACTTTTTTTTTTTTGTGAAGGGTCAACATCAATTGGGGCACAATGGAGAAATGGAATGAAATTCATACCATATCTACTGTGACTGTCTTCTTAATGTGTCATTGAGGCAACAACTCAATTACCGGTAGATTGATGCCTTATTCCTGGCTGCATTGTGACATTGCGGTCACTAGGGCTGCTCGATTATGAAAAAAATATTAATCCCGATTATTTTTGGTCATAATTGAAATCATGATTATTCAAAACGATGATTTCTTTTTTTTGGTATAAAACAAGAAAATGTTTACACGTAAAAAATATATAATGACAAATACATTTCTTTGAAACACTATAGTTGTGTAAGTTCGTTTTTGGCCAAACCAAATTTATAAAATATGTTATTATAACATTTTTTTGGAAAAAGGTGCAAATGTATGAATTCAAGTATGATTTCCTTGTGTAAAAAAATATAGGGCGTTGGATATAAATTTATATTAATAATCATTTTTTTACGATTATGCCAATTTTGTCATCGTGGAGTGTAATAATTGTAATTGAATTTCCATTAATTGCACAGCCCTAGCAATCACCCAACTGTCCTTTTTGGGCCAACAGCGTCATTTGCCATTTGTACTTTTGGCGCGACATTATAATTAGCAAACGTTGGCATCTTATTGTGTTAAATAGTGCGCTGAAAGTCCAGCTGCGACTAGCCACACTCACACAAAAGAGCTTGCGAGGCTGTACTTTTTGTTCTGCTGTGTGTCTGGTCACCGTGCTCTGTGCCTGGCTGTGGCACAATGTGTGCGAGTCCACTCATACAATCCCATCACGGCAGACTTGATGGTCACGCAGCCCCCGTCCTCTGAGAGCCGGGTGACCTCACTGACCGGCCCAGTTCTGATTGGGAGGTTCACAACCACTCTAGCTGCATCAAAGTCGAATCTTGTGTGCGGCAGAGCACAGAGCATGATTGGAGTTGCCATTTGAGAGAGTCGTGATACTTCGGCCAAAAGAGGAATTAATTGGCAGAGGCCCTCAGCAGACCTCGCTCCATCTTGGATTTTCAAGTCTCTCCTCAGTTTCCATCTGAGCTAAAGAGAGAGACGGACAGACGCACAAGGAGGTAACTGTGGTGTATTCATCAGCCCACACAATCAATCCTTGAGCACGTCTTCGCCTCGCAGGTTTTATCACCGTCTCTGTACACGAGCACAAAGGCAGGCTGTTATTGTCGTTGTATGGCAGGAGGAAAGGAGAGGTGGAAGCGAAGAAAATGCAAAGCAGCCACTATACAAACTTCAGCAATCCCCAAGTGTCACTCGGACCGCTTAAACGATGGATAAATTGTGTCTGTGGAGGCCATGACTAACAGTTGCGTCGTCATGCAACAGGTGTGCAGTGTTTTCAACTTCCCAGAATTGGAAAGTGGTTCTGTTGAACTTGGCCCATGAGAGGCTTCTTGTTACCATTTTCTTGATTGTGGCGGGACTCCAGTGACATTACAGCATCTCAATCCGTAGTTGTGTAACGGATCCACCCAGCATTCCTTACCTCTTGATTCTGCATAACCTCATCAAAGTTAACAACAAGCCTTTTTTAATTCTTGAAGTTGAAAGCTTTAAATTCCGTTTAAGGCCGCTGACCTTGCCTTTTCTCTCATCATCATCCACAGGGTTCTTAGAGCTGCTTAATTGCTAAATATGCTTGAATATGAATCTGATGTTTTTCAAGGGGAACATATTTTTTCAAGAATATGTTCTATGCAGGCCCAATAGTTGAAAAACGGCATTCTGATTAATATTGTGTTTGTGGAATATGAGTTAAGCAGATAAATCCACCCGTTTTTCGCCATCTCAGGGGGTGGCCGTTTTGTCACTTCTGTCGACTGACAATGACATCAGTCGACAGAAGTGTCAAAATGGCCGCCCCCAGAGATGGCTAAAAATGGATGGATTTTGCTGCTAAACTCATATTTCATATTAATCACATTGCCTTGTTTCAACTAGTGGGCCTGCATAGAACATATTCTTAAAAAAAATATGCTTGGGTTGACTTACCTTTAACAATATGTTTTCATCTTCAACAATGTGATTTGAATTATTTATTTAACTAAAAATCTGTATGACTAAAGACTCCCTTGTTAGATGGAGATGTCATAAAATGACATTAAAATTGTGTATTTTCCTGTATTTTACCCTGGAATGTTATGAAATATTCATTTTGAATACATTTTCTAGGCATTCAATGTGCAGCGAAAGAAGACTTGAAAATATGTATATCTTAAACATTCTTGCTTCAATCTGACCTTGGGGAGAGCATCTGAACCCTGAATATTGCAGTTAACCAATGCAATCCAATGTTTGTAAAATGGATCTTTGAAAGAAAGGCTTAGCAATGAATCTTGAACATTTGAAATGTGCTTCAATTTAACCTCGCAAATAATGTGACCGCAGGTCTCACATTATGCCGCACTGGGGCCACAAAAAATGATGGCCGCGTGGACAAGGAGTTAGCACCTCCACCTCACAGTGCTGAGGTTGAGTCCGGGCTTCGGCCTTTCAACTACATGATGCACAGAGAATAAATTGTTGTATTTTGTGTTTTCCGAGCATAACTTTCTTCTCGCCCAGATAATACGTATCTGCTGGGTGCATAAGGAAATGCACTCCTGTTGTCTTGCGATAAGGAGAACACATTTGTCATAGAATGTAATGTATGCTTTCCTTCAAGTTTGAGGTTGCTTTCCCCCCCCCCCCCGCCAGTATTTTATTTCCCTCTTTTATTTATTTTCTATTGGTTCATAGAAAGTTATTGTTCTTCCTCTTCTTTTGGCATTTCGAGAATTTTACATTAGATTCCAATCTGTTTTTTTAAAGGTTGCAGTGTGTAATGCATTTATTTAACCCTAACACTGTGGCAAAGTGGTGATGTGTTCGTTGACGTGCAATAAAATTCTCCGGGTTTTTTTCTATTCTTTTTGGAGCAGATTTGTTAGTCAGTCGTATTAATAGAGCCATGACAAGAAAGGACAGATGCATGGCTCCATTACTGCAGCAGGACTATTTGGCTCTTTTAATGTCCTTCCTTCCTCTCCATGTTGGCTATTATTACACAGAAGGAGGCCGGAGTGACAGCCTGGAGTCTCCTATTTCTTCTCGGTCCCTGAATGAGATTCACAAGAGCCGCACTGTAGTTTGAGCTATCAGTTAGTAACAATAGCCCCCTTTGTTTCCGCTCCATGGATGGTTAACTAAAATAAAACAGGAGCCTGCTCTTGAATAGGCGATCCTAATAGAGCTTGAGTGTCTGCAAATAACAACAGGCTCATTTTGGGAGGGAGGGAGGGGGGGGGGGTACGGGAGGGTAGTGAGGAGTGGAGCAGTGTGTGATTAAGACATCTGTTGGGCTTCATCTCTGGGATGAGACAGGAATACTGCACAGACACTTTCATTGCACACACGCAGATGCAAATAAAACCCACGAAGGTGTGAACGAACTGTGCTCACAGTCTCACTTTAGACGTAATGCGTGGAATCTTATTTTCGATTCTGTACAATTTCATCCCATTTTATCATAGCCTCGGCCTTGGATCGTGGACGTAATGTCGTTTTTTTCCCCGCACCCCAAGCCGCGCGCAGAGACAGAAGGGCTCACGGCGGTGCAATATCACATTCCTGCCATTCTGTTACGAGCTGCAAAATGGAAGCAGCGCGATGATGCCTTCGCACCACTCGAGATACTCTTATGCTGGATCCTTTGCACGGTGTTAACTCTGGTCCATTTTGTCTTTGCAGGCTGCTGCCTCAGACTGTCGGCTTGCTTTATGTCGGCAACTACGAGAGGCCCTTTGCAAAGATGAAGGTGAGAGAATGTGTTGCTTTTAATGAATTCCGCAGCTGGTGATCCTGTTTAATGTAGACTGTTAAAAATAGAAGCATCATGCAGGATATTAAACTGCCTTTTAATCAATTTGTTGTGGAAAATGCGTCCTTTTTAGTTTAAAATACCTTACTTCAACCTGAATCCAGGGCTTTTTTTTTCCCTTTGTCAGTAAATCCATCTACATTGTGTCATACCAGCTAGCTAGCGCTAAGCTAACCTGTTGTCTCCGCTACGGCGTCCAAGTGTCCAACTCCCTTCAAATACAAATGCGACAGGCCAACAGCGAGGTAACAATGATGTTGATACACTGCCTAACTGGGCTTTAGTGACTGACTGCTTAACAGTTGAGTTTTTAAGCTCATTATCCGGCCACATATTCTCCGCACGCACACATGACGTGCTTTCAAGCATGTGCACCCCCTACGTAGAGTTCATACGTCACACTCAGACTTGAGTGCCAGTAAAACATTCCTCTATGACAATACACGTACAATATGCTCTGATGGTTGGTATCTGCAGCCTCCAGAAGTACCGGATACCTAAAAATAAGGCTGGTATCGGCCCGATACCCATACCTGGTATCAGTACTCGCCCGTCCTCACTCGAATGAATAAAAAAACAGCAGCAGGATAGTTAGATTCTTTCCCTCAATGTATCCATGATTTTGATTTATCATTTTTGCATTATTTTGTTCTCACAAACTACAATTACAGTATTCACTAGCAAAGTTTAGATTTCAAGGACCTAAGCAGAGTGAGTCAATGTAGTCGCCATTTCATCCTAAATGATTTATAGCCATTGAATCACTTGGCAAATTCCATTTTGTCTCATATCAATTTCCAAAGCAGTGACTTGGGGATTGTTTCACACTAGCTGCAGAAAGAACCAGACATTTCATTGAGCTTTTTATGACACCTGCCATCTTCTTTTTCAATTAACTTGTTTTTATTATTATCGGATCCCATTTCGCTTAGCTCAACCTTCTCAAGATGCCAACTTGTCAACCACTAATGAATTCCTGCCTGTAATATTTCCTTATTAAAGCAGCCTTTTGCTATTTTTAGAAATATGCTTGTCATCAAATTCCTGGAGGAACGCATAGTAGCTTACTTAATTTCCCTAAAGGCCTAAATGACATTGGTGGCATTTCTTTTTGATGGATTTGAATCTAACATCAGAGAACATGCTCTGAATTCAAATGGTTACCTTTACACGATTGTTACATTTTTCCCTTTCATGGCATCTTCTGAATACTGATCTTACTATATGTTTATGTCATATAATTTTAGATTCCTGTATGTGTTTAGTTACTGCTTATTAACTTAAAGTCTTCAACCTTAAATGCCTGCATGTGAAATCCTCCATCAAACAATGGAGCGTCATTGTCTCGAGATGTACAGTTTGGGTTCATTTTGCAGCGTTCGCCCTTTGACCTCCAGTGACAGTGACACATTTATTTCTTCTGCATTTGAACTAGCGTTAACCCCTTGTCAGGGTGGAATTATCCTGATGAGGTTGTGTTGGAGACCACATGACCAAAATCTTAGTAACTTTAAGTAAATTTATGTAATTTAATCTTCGAATTAAATTCTAAAATCTATTGAATAAAAACTCATTTTGTAACTCTAAATCTTTATGTAAGCCTGAATGAGTTATAGTCATGGTTGAGACATTCTCCGTCACTGTATGCCTGATTTCCAAGAATCTGCAATTGGCAGTTATGTGTTTGGAGGAGAAAAAAGGTTGCCACACAAAATTTTTGTTGGCTTTCATGCTCTTGTTGTTTGAGGATGTTTTCAAGTAAATCAAGGCATGGATTATGCTAATTCAGTAGCATGGCAGCACAGGACATTGAAGCATCTGATTTCTTCAGACTACCTTATATCCTAAAATAGATGCCTCCATTTGAATATATGCCTCCTTTTCTCATCCCTCACTCCATAAACACTACTGATCACACATGGATATTCAAACGGCATAAAGGGGATCTTACATTATGTAGACAGTCATTAGCTTCCAAGTCGCCTCTGTGCTCACTCCCCAGTGTTAGTTATGCCCATCCATATTTATAAATCAATGTGGCCTCAGTTTCCTACCACCTAGGCTGCTGCTGAAAACATCCTTTTGTATTGATTGTTTTTTGAATTAATTATACCGATTATGGTGCCTTAATAGCAAATTCAATTTTAAACAGAACCACACACAAATTTAAAGTGAGGTGGGTGCAACGTATACAGTTTATGAAACATCTGATATTCTAGCCTTCATAATCACATTAATTTATGTAATAAATAATGCCTTATGTCTTTTAGACACCTGGACCCTTCCGCATTTCAGTAAGTGCCCCCTGGCCACAAAAGGAGAAAATATGAAATATGATGGTCCTGGTAGAGCTGATTTACTACCATCTCGGTCGTACTTTCGACATGCAATGTCTCACTCATGCTAACGAGCCTCTTGAAACGTGTGTAAATAATTAGTCCCGCTAATTATTTATACCCCTTCTCCTCCTTCATTTCTACTCCATTCCCTGATACGCAGCCTCTAAAAGTCTTGAGATGAAATCGAGTCATTTTCTAAAGCCCATTTTAGTGGAATTTCGACGATATGTGGCCGATGAGTGCAGCTCATTAATCATTGATCATTTTAGAGTTGTCTGACAGACCCTGTCACTAAAAATGGGGATAAAAGCATCTTATCATTGGACTAGTTCCTTCTGATGAAGCGACGAGAGTCTGACAATGTCAGCCTGGCCTGCAGACTGCCGAAAATACCATTCATTGTTTTTTCCTCATTGATTAATGCCTCACTTAGGCAGACTTCCTTAGCGATTGAGTAAATGTGTAATGAGTAAATGAGGACTTGAACAACAGTCTGCCTTTCTTACTGTCAACTGTTTATTTTTTTTTTTTCCCCTGGTACCTTAACTTGGGCAAATGTTCACTACACTAAGCAGATATTGTTTCCAGCATGCAACGCACTATTTTTGTAACCACTAATGTACAATAGTTTCCCTAAGATGTGTATCAGTTGATCCAATGGCGCAAATGAAGCAATTGCAGGCATAGCCCATCCAAGTCCATCTAAGTTCAATGAAGCGCAAGCATTATCGCACTTTCTTCATTGCCTGGAGTTAGCTGAAATGACGACTTTCCATGTAGATTGCAAAAAATGAATCGAAATGGAACGGCACTAAAATAGCACTTAGTAGGGCGCAGACCTCCGTCATGATTGAACACCTTTTCTAATGAGGTTCACCAAAATTGTTTTTGGTACATGCTGACCCAACAGCAACGATCCAACGGCAATCAAAACAATACATTGTGAGTTTGCGCCCAGCCGAAGCAAACAGTTGATAAATTATTCATGCCAGACTTCTTGAGGCTAAACATTGCGCTGTAGACACCCACTACCCAATTAAGGGGCCAAAGGCACCAAAAATGGTTTCGTTGAGCCTGATGTCCCCAAAGTATTGCAAATCCAGCCCATTCAATCACACTAGTGTTGCTTATTAAGTAATGAACCATATTTATTTCCCCAAGTAGATGTTCTAAATGAACCCTGTGTGCCTCATTATGAAGCTAAAAACCATATCATTTCTCCAAATCAATAATTGCCATTAACATTGATCATTACAGTGAAATGCAATGCTAAGAATAACAAGTCATACAAATTCTATTCCGCTATTTCCAGTATTATAATCCTCTCTTTGAATTTCCATGTGCAGCCCGATAAAAAGTAAATCCCGGTGCTAAACTCTCCTCTGAAATATGATGCCTCTTTTGAATGTGCAGTAGAGCAACATAATGCCAGCCCAACATCATTAATTAGACCTTGTTAATGCATTTGCTGTTGCATCTTTGTGCAATTAAGACAGTGAACGGTAATGCGTAACTGGCTGTGTCAATGATGCATAAACTCATCTCAACTACTTAATCCCATCCCCCCGCCCCAATTTTAAGAGTTTGAGATAATTGTGTCTTCATTTTAAAGCTGTTATGCTTACGTCAATATTGTTGACAGGAAATGTTTCTAATAGTTATGCATGCCAACGCAGAGTTCAGGCAGGACTGTGCTCTTTTTTTCTCTGAGAGTGAGTGACACTCCAATGAGTTCATCCACATTAAGCAGCAGACAGATAAAGATGGTCTTGCAACGTGACAGGCAGGTGTTATTTTTTTGTCACTGAAGGTGAACAAGCATGTCATTTTTTTTTTTACCCGCCACACTGCAGGATTTCACAAAAGTGACTGGATAGACGTACACAAGTAGGCTATTGTTTTGGTCACCAGACACAACTAGAAAATGTTAAGGATGCTTTTATTGTGCCGGAAAGTCAACGATAACTTTCTCTGAGAAATTTGCACATCAAATTTCTAGGCTAAATAGTTTAATTGGGGTTTTATGGGTTTTGGGAACAGAAGAATTCCCTGAAATGTCCAATAAAATAGCAGCATCTGGCTGTGATGTTTGTCTATTTTCTCTAAATCGGAATATCAAAGATGGGATCAAGTCACATGCGATTCTTGAGCAAGTCTCAAGTCGTTTTAACCTTCAAGTGTCAAGCTAGTGTCAAGTCATTTTGTCCTGGGCGAGTGAGGTCAAAGGTCACCTGATCAATGCAGTCCGGAATGTGTCTGGTCTTCATTAAAAAAAAAAAAAAAACAGCAATTATAATAATAACATTTTTGGCCAATTTATCTAACACTATCTAATGTCAAATGACGTTCAAAAGTTTGGGTTTCTGTCCAATGTACATCACACCTGTAGTTTTTACAGCTCAAAGTCTTCCTCTGACATTACACTACCTTATATGAAAAGGCGTACTTTGGTATTGAGGGAGGGGTTTGACTGATTGACAGTCTCATTCTCCAATCACGACAGTCCCATTCCCAGCTTGCGCTATCATTCTGTAATGAATTGATTTTATGTTCCTTTCAAATTGAACATGTAAAATTGAAAATGGCCTTTCATGTCGCAATTTTTCCAGTTAAATTTAAATAGAGGGGCTCCATTCGATTAGAGTCCAGGTCACAATGACTCGAGTCCCCATCTACGCAGAATATACAGCGTGTAAAGCACAAAGCTTTTGTGATCTGCTGTAATGCAACAGTAGATCCCCCAAAAGTCTCCTGCCAAGCTCTCTGATATTTATTAGCACACATGCGCCGCCAGAACAGACAGATTTGGACAGATTAAGCACCAGGTGTTGTAGAAAAAGTGGCAGCCAACACGTCGACCTGCACCAGCAGGAAGAGGCTCAGCCTGTAGCCCGCTTGTACTGCCCTTCACTTGTCTGCCAGCATGCTGTGCAGAGCTCTCGGAAAGCATCGTTGCCCCCACAGGGCCTCGGTTCTGTTTGAGGTTTCTTCAATCTAGGGAGTCTTTCCTTCCCACTATTTCCAAGTGCTTGCTGCTGTGGGGTTCAGTTTGTTTTCTTATATTCATATAGTGTAGGAGGAGCTGCCTTCCTTAAGATGCTTGTCCATATGAAAAAAATAGTATGTTGAAAAAAAAAAAATGGAATAGTTGGGTTGGTGTGACCCAATATATTATTGGGTTGCGAGTCCACGGTAAGATGATTCAGTTTGTTCAACTAAAAGACACTGCTCATCACTTTTTGTCATTTGTATCGTAAAGTGTACAACATCCAAAACGTAGAGGGATGTAACACTGACTACGTTTACATGGACACATTTATTTGGATTCAATGCCTGATCGGAATAAAAATGCTTCATGTACACATCCTGTCCAGAATATTCCGACCCAATCAATCAAATTCTGATTAAGATTTTATTCCAAACGAGAGAGGTGGTTTATGTCGATTGCTAATCCGACCGGCGCATGAAAACACTTACTCCGAAATTTCGGAACATACCGTGTTTACCGTGCATGTCTGTGACGTCAGTATATGCGTTTCTGTTATTCCCGGTAGCAGAGCGAGCAAAAGACCTGGCTGGCGTAAGGCTGAACTGGTACATTTGCAGCTCCTTGAGGAAGTGTTAACTCGAGGTACCAGCGCAAATGGGAAAACTATGTGAAATAACGCTAACGTTAGAAGTAGAAATGGACGGAGCGATGTTTTGTTGACACGGAAATGGCTACGGCTTCTTCTTCTTCTACTACTACGACAACTTCCGGTTTAGTTGGTCAGGCATGTCAAAATATTTTTTTCCGATCGAAAGTTTGATGCATGAACACCCAAGTCCTGATCAGATCAATATTTTAGTGTCCATGACAACAATGCATCTGATCATAATTTTAATCCGAACTCTGATCGGATTACAGAAATCATGTTTGTGGCCAACTACCTTATTTCTATAAAACGGATGAACGTGTCTAGTTTCCTCCTTTGCAAATAAAACGCTCAGACACCATAACACAAGCTGTCGCGCTAACTCGCTAATCGTGCATGTAATCATACAGTATGTGACCTACTCTTAAGGCTTGTTAATTTGTATTACCGAACTGCACTTGATGGAACTTGGCTCTGTGGCTCGTGTTCGCCATCTTCCTCCCTCACACTTTTTCTTGCTTCCTGTGTGATAATCGTGGTGCCCCCGCTGTCAGCCCAGATGCCCCACACTCCAGGAAGGATGAAGCCCTCATGTACAATTCTAGGATCCTGCCAAACTCCATTGCTTTCTTGGCTGATTTTCCTCGCCTGACCTTTGCTGAATGTCAATGTTCACTGTTGACAACATGCTGTTCGATGGTCTTTGTTGCCGTTGCGTTCCCTTTGTGCACGAGACAGTTTTACAAGTAGGTGATGGTTGGTCACCATGGCGAAGATAAAGAGGACCTTTGTAGTTATTTGGTGTTAGTGTGCCATCAAAAGTGTTTTTCGCCTACAATTTAAGGTGAAATGGCCGTGCTTTGCTGTTCAGGTGTCAAACTGATCCTGTCCATATCAAATATGAGGAAGTCAGTCAGTGATCTCGATCACAGCTCTGAGCGGCAAATCATCGAGACCTCATCTGTTGTTTGTTTGTTGTTTTATCCCCCTGCATTAAAAGGCGCCGCAACGGAGAAGTCTGTTTTGTTTGATTAAGCCTTAAAGATTGTCTCGCAAAAACTGAGCAAAATCCCGACATGGCAAGACAGCCTCTATATTACAATAGCTTCATTTGTGGTTGGGTTGATCAAGCTGGATGAAGAGGTATCATAAACTGACACCTTTCAAATATTATAACCCAGTTCTATGTTAAGCACGGGAGAGATAAGGTAGTCAAAGGGAGATAAGACACGACAGGCGGCATTGATAATGACGGAGTCTGTTTCAAATGGATGAAATGGATCATGGGAGCCATTGTGATTCTAGCTTGAGGTGACGCTAAAAAAAAAAAAAAAAAAAAAAAAAAAAAAAAAAAAAGGCAAATTATGTGAAATTTTGTCTTGCATCCTCTCATGAATTTACGGGTGGATGTCATTGGCATTGCTTTAGAGTTTAGTTCTGCTCAGCTGGTCGGGCAGATACCATCTCGCCTTCACACAATTGCTTCGTGTAGCCAGGCAACTGACTGGATGTTGTTTTTCTGCGTCGGAGTGTTTGACCTTCATGGAGGTGGGCAGATGCTTTCATGGAGGTGGCCAACTCTGTCATCGTAGTTGAGCTTGTGACAGTGCCTGTTGCGGGGTATTTCCTTACACAGCTTCAGAGATTGCTTAAGCGATGCAGTTGTGACTTGTGACAAAATGTGATGGATAACAGTAATTGCAGTTGTTTTTAAAACACGTTTGCATTTCATCGAAACGTGTCTAGTTCCTCAAGTAATGAAAAGGTTCCACTCTGATCGAGGCTCACTTAGTCGCTGGGTGCAAATGTAAGAAGTGGCGCCAGTCTGTAGCTTTCATTACTATAGGTGATGTATTTCTGTGATGAGCCCTTGTTAGAAATTCCATCCATCCACTCTCTGTACCGCCTATCTAAAAAGAGTACATATCTTGAAAAAAGTTATCCTATACTGTAAATAATGGACGTTTCTTATTAGTAAATTTTGTTTTGCAAATGTAAAAGTTGAATAACTTTAACGTTTTGAACTAGACGAGTACAGTACTATCTTTGCAGAACTGGCACTCAGTTTCTCAAAGTTGAATAGCGGTTGCCCGCGCCAATATAATGTTGAACGTTAATGGATATTTAATGTGTTTTTAACACCACGGTCATTGCAGTTAGTGAATTACATTTATTGCATTCAGATGATGCCTTGTCCGCAAAGCCAGATGGATCTCACTCTTATAGAATCCAATCGTGGGCTAATAAGTATAATGGGCAATCATAACGAGAGTATTCCGCCATTGTCCTCCCTGACCTGTGATAATAAAAGGCAGCTGTGTCATCTGTTGTATACGCAGGCCACGAAAGAGCTCAAACTGTACGACAACAAGATCATCGAGTGCACCTTCGCCAACAACAGCTGGGTGTTCATGAGGCAGAGGATAGACAAGAGCTTCCCAAACTCCTACGACACAGCCATGGGTGAGTCTTCTTTGTTCCCAGATGAAGGCTTGTTTGCTAGCAGCTGTTAAACAGCAACTAAGAGAGCACTCAAGGTAAGTCTGAATCAGTTTGGCAAGTTCGTGTATCGACACAATCAATCGGATCGCGTCCGCATTATTGTTGTTGAACAATGTTTATTTTAGTTTCCCTGAACAATTTGAATAGTCTCTTTCCTTTCTTGAATGTTTATTGCCAAAGCTCAGCAGTGGCGTAATGAGTCCACATTCACAGTCAACTCCCCTCCAATTCATCCAACACTAAAAATAAAATTGCTGACTTCACCCTTTTACACATGCCTGTACCCACTGACACAATAAGCGTAAGCAATAGAAAATACATTTAAGGAAGGACTTGATTGAAGAGGATACGAAAGTAGGACTTATTGAGCTTTATGTCTTCAGGCTGCCTGGTGTGCTGATGTGTGAGGACCTGTAGGCAAAAGCAGCTTTTATCTCAAGACTAGACCGATAGGGCTGCTGCTGCTGCCCACTTCATGTTATCATTGGCAGACCATTACAATAGAGCATTTATTTAGCTGCGACTACTTTAAACGTCTTTGTCAGGCTTTCCACTCCAAATTAGTTTTTCATGCATTCATGGACCATTTTGACCTTTTTAGGCATGTTGAATCACCCTAAATTCCTTTGCCGCAGCTTTATTGGCTCGCTGTTGATCACCCTCTTTGTTAGTATTGACACTCATTAGCAAAGTGTACACGACTTGTCATGAAAGAGTTGTACTGACAATGTTATACTGCGCCTCTTTTGCCGTTGTCCATATACCAATATTTGATCCATTCATTTTAATTTCAACCATTCCGTATGGCAGCAGTGGGACTTCATATGGTTGTGTTCCATTTCACTGCGCGTGTTTAGTCCTTGGGTCAGAATCAAGTGGTAAACATTACCCCTTGTATGTTTTTTTTTGTGTGCTTTTGCTGCTTTTTGTGAGAGGGAGTGAAATAAGTTAATTCTCCAACCTCTCGTTACTCCGAAAGACAACTGGACACCATCCCAGAGAAGAGCTTTAGATGAGGGCTAAATGCTCATCTGTCAGTCATTGTAATCCTTGCTCCCATTGGTATACGCCTCTTCAAATCATTCACTGCCAGCCGTTTTAGATCTAAAAACGTTTGTTTCTATCCTTTAATCAGCAGTAGAACATGGGTTGGTTTCACTAAAAGCGCCGGTTTCTGACCTTAAAGCTTTTGTGAAAAGAAACATGTCAAGCAAAACTGTGAATCAAATGTCTTTTGCTTTTGTGACGCCTCAAATTGTAAAACAAAAAGACTGAAAGAGTTTTTGATGAAAAAAATGTCTAGGTGGCTATTAAAGTGCCGCTGATTCAACATATGGCATGAGTTCAATGTCAGTGGCTTTTATAGTTAAAGCGAAAGTCAATTCAAAAATGTTCTTTCCAATAATATGTTCTATGCACCTCCACTAATCAAAACATGGCTTTTTGATTAATATTGCATCTGTGGAATATGAGTGGAGCAGCAAAATCCACGGCCTTTTTAGCCATCTCAGGGGCGGCCATTTTGTCACCTGCTGTCGCCTGAAAATAACATCACAGTAGCTCAGGGCTCAGGTAGCAACCAATCACGTCTCACCTGTTTCTTGAATCTGAGCCATGATTGGTTGTTTCCTGAGCTTTGCGCAACTGTGATGTCATTTTCAATCGATAGCAAGTGACAAAATGGACAAAAAGGGGTGGATTGTACTACTTAACTCATATTCCACAAACGGAATATTAATCAGAATGCTGTGTTCAAACTAGTGGGGCTACATAGAAAATATTCGTGTCAAGAATATTTTTGGGTTGAATTCTACTTTAATCATTCTAGTGGTTTACAAACCTGACTTTCACAAACAAGCCGGGCGAGAGAGACCCTCTTCCAAACAACCTGTGGAAAAACGTACTTGGCGTATACAGTTTGTGTATATAATCACACAAATCTGTGGCAGTAAACAAATATAAACATCAACTTCGGTGAATGAGTTAAGAATACCTCCCACGCGTCTTCAGCAAGAATTTCCTGTCGCCACTCCTTGACGGTTATCATTCCCATCCCTTGTCTTTTCCCAGCGGTATGTAAAAGCATCCAGGAACCCGTCACCAAGAAAATCTTGTTGGAGTACGTGGACCGTTGTCCTCAAGCAGTCCAAGCCCAGACCCGCAAACACCAAACAGACCCGGACTCTGAGTTAATGCCCCCTCCCCCTCCGAAGAGACCGAACCGGTCCATCCAATAGACTCGAGTGAACCAGGCTGGGCCAGTCTGGACTTTTCTACAGCCTCTGTCCATTCTTATCACCAGCCACCTCTGCCTAATGGAAATTCATATTTTACGGCGTCCATATCCACCCACCAACCTGTCCACGTCACTACATTTAAATTGACCTTGTTATATTATTTGTAGCTCTAATTGCCGGTGTCTTATTCAAATAAACAAAGCGGAAAAACATCATGCTGCGTTTGAGTGTGAGCTATTGGAGTCGGTATTGCCTATTTGTATCACCATCATCAGCAAATCTTCATATCCTGTTGAAATTTCATATTAAAAAAAAAAAAAAAAAAGAAGCACCTTCTAGATGTCACTTTGTTTTTGCAACTATAAGGCTTTGCTTTTTCAGACGAAAAGAAAGGCGCATGAAACAGATCTGGCTTGGATGTGACCCCTCCAAGTTGTCCAAACGAAGCCCATCTGTAGATTTAAAGGCTACACAGATGGGCGGGGATGTAACACAGTGATGACACACGCGTCACAAACAGACAGGACAAGTGGATAATCAATCTGCTCCCAAAAGAATCCCAAAACAAGAGAATACTCTTTTATTTTGGTCATTTTAAATCTCAAATGGCGTTTTCTCAGTTGACACCGACTTATAATACTACTGTGAGAAGGTTGGAAGATACATTTGACCATTTGTGATTTCTATAATACATTATTTTTGTATTTGTTCCCTGCAATGTAAAACAGTTGTCCATCAATTTGACTAGAGCATTTTTTTCCCTTTGTTACATGACACATCGATTTTTGCCTTATTTAACTGTTGTCTCTATCTTTTGTAAAGTGCAATTGTGGCGATGAGATGCACAGCACAGGACATTGTAATGATAATGTACATTTTTTGTGTGGTAAGTCATGACGGATTTGAATGAAAATACTTTAAAGTAAATTGTAGTCTGTCTTTGATTTTGGTGTAATGGAAATGACGTCTTCAGTTTTGTAAGACACATCCCATGATGCTTTGTGGAGAGGAAGTAAATTGCTGCTGTTACTGAAAAAGACTTTTGTCTCTTATGTATTTTTGTTTGTTTTTCGATTGGAGCATTCTATTAAGATGGACGTCGTGGGCTTACAATCATGACTTCTGAACTGAGTTGGAATATGTTGTCACAAAGAATGTTAATGTAGCCAGAAGTGTTGTCGTAAGCGGAATAAATCTACCCGGATGAGTTGTGCCATAAAATTGATGTAGCGCAACCTCCCAAAGCAGATGTTATGTTTCCCTCTTTAGACAGGAAATTGTCAGAGACTGACTGAACAGCGCTTCTGCTGGTTGCAATGAAGTACTGCGCTCCGTTTTTACGTACATTTTTTTTTTTGCTTTGCAACCTTACTGAAAGCAGTATTACATATGTTCATTGTAGAACCTCCAATTACATTCCATCGCACTTTTCCAAGTCAGGTCTGAATTTATCATAGTTCATTTTCATGTAATTGCAAAAAGATGTTATGAAAGTAACTCTAACTGTGATCAATTTGTTTTTCCAGGTCTCTATTCTTGCGATTAAATTATATCATTTTCTCATTTTTACGACTGAGCAGCATGTCACCCGAACTTGTACACTAATGCAGTAGTGAAGTCATAATTACAATGAACATTTTATGAAAAATACTTCTAGGCTAGGATGTAAAACAATCAAGTGAAACACCGTAAATATGAGGGCAGTACGGGAAATAAACTGATTTAGACTTTTGTAGCATACTAGTTGGAAATGTTTTGTCGAATTTTATCGATAGTGTGCTCTGCTGAATGAATAACCTGTTGATCGCTCCTTAATGTCTCCTTCCTTCCTTATCCAGATCCTCAAAGTGGCTCATGTGTTGCAAGAAGCATTATTACTCTGTTGATCGTTGGAGTGTGTGCACTGTCACCCAGGGAGCTGATTTACTCGTCAGCTCTCACGCTGCATTTCAGCTCTGTCTGAACAAGAAGTGAGGTAGGAGGCTACCTGATGTAGTTGATTAAGTTCTGAAAAAGATTCCTATTTCAATGTGAAAAGTGATGTTATTTTTTTGGCTTTTGGGGAGCAGATTGTGTTTATTTTGAGACAAGGGTGACGCTGCTGGGTTTAGTCACGCAGTGTGGAGGATCGAGTGAATGTAAGTCGGTGGAGTGTAGCATATAGGAGGCTGGAACAAATCAACTGTTTTAAGGCCCTGCCTGCGGGTGCCAGAGGCGACTCTTGTTGTAATAGCGGAGATGGATGAGTTGCACCCGCGAGGTGCTCTGCCCCCTTCCAGGCTGCACTCGGAAGCTGGCTGACTCTCATCAAAGTCTCGTTCACCTTCTTGCGGTGATGATGCATCGCTGCACTCTCGGAATATCCTCAACTAGAGTATCCGCTGCACTTTACAGTTGAACATCAAACTTCAATGTGGGAGGGAAAAAAATATGCCCCAAACAACACACTGAGACAACAAGGCACTCTAAAGCACACACCAGCCAGAGGCCCCGGGGCAAATTACATTTTTAATCAAATTTTCCCTGCTCCTTGCTCGTCCATCTTTCTCTGCATGACCTGCACGCACTCATGGCTGACAACGAGGCACTCTAAAGCGACCACACCAGAATACTATATGAAGGGAAGCTGTATTTGCGAGGTTGATTAACTGTCATCAATCAACTGCACGTTGCAATTGCACCGAATAATCGCTGACGTCAAGACACTCAAAGTTTTTTTTAAGTGTACGTGCTCGGAGACCACTCATTCCAGGATCCGTAGAGCGTCACTAGTCCCTGTTTTAGTCCCCAATAAAAAAAAATAGTAATTTAACGCTTATGGTATGATAACCGTGAGCAAAAAATATTATGGTATTAAAAATTACAACTCTAAAATGTTTTTACAGATTACAGACAATATTTGTGGTCATTCAAAACATTTGTCAAACCTGGTAAACCGGTAATCAGACCATGCCTATTCTCCACAATTGAATACTAGATCATTTTTCCTCTTTGACTCAGCAATTATCTTCAAACATGTACAATGTATTTTAAAAAAATATAATGAATTCAATGAATTCAATTTTGCTAACTTTCTGTTCTTTTATTGAGGAACAACTTGGAAGTCACCCAAAATCATGCTTTGGAGGTTATACCGTACTTCCGTTAACTTCAATTCTTTTCTAACATGATGCCAACCAAGGCTTGCATGGTTTATTCCCTCTCACTTGGGGAAAAAAAAAATCCCCACTTTCTAAGAGCTTGGGCGTACATCTCGTGCTAAAGCGCGAGGGTTCTTCCAAGGCTGCGAAGCAAACATAAACAAGGGAGAAGCAGAATCGGTAGCATTAATAACGCATAGTGTTCTCACCGACTGCGAGTCCCTGGGAGTGCACGAGGCGAGGACTGTGATGTGAACGCGTAAACCTGCGAGCGCAGGTGGTGCCGTCGACATTATGAGGCTCAGCCCGGGAAGCTGATCTTAAATCATCGCGAGCCGTTCTTGCTGCATTGTTATCTGCATGCTCAATGAGGTATTCATGTGTTGCTAGTCAGGGGGCAAAGATGGCCAAGCAGTCATTGGTAGTCATCTCTCAATGCAATAGGGCTTTCTGTCCTTTTATCAGGTGGCTTGAAATAACACGTTTTGCTGCGATAAGATGTCAGCAGCGTTTGAACCGATTAATCGGCTTTAATTGCACACATTTTTCCAGGCTTTTGTCACGGATCCATGGCGCCGCAAATCTATTATCACATATTGCTCCTCACAGTCCCATTTGAGGGCAACTGTGATAATGCCACTGATGTCTCCGTAGAAAGGGAGGAGGTGGGGGGCAATTAGGAGGTGGCGGTTTGTGGCTCGTCACCATCATTTGCGGCATTGTTTCCATGGATATGTTAATGTTCTGTTTGGACTGCACTTTTTCCAATTAATGCGACACAAAATGGTGGGGGTGGTCGGCCAGCGATTCCCAAGCAAGGTGCCATGGTGTTGTGAGAGATTTCATAGATAATCAATTAGGTAACCATTAATTGATTTTATGATGCCAGGTTTGATCTTTCAAGAAATTAACTGGAAATTAATCAACTTTACATTACTCAATCATGAAATCATGAAAATCTGATGTTTAAATAGGAACAAAATGGAAGTCAACCATCATCACGGAGGTGTTTTTTTTTTTTTTTAACAGCAATAGTCAATCAATTTAAGCATGTGCAATATGTAGACTTCATTTATTGACAGGCATTTTTCCTGAATGTTTTTAATCAAGATAAAACTAAGCTATTAACGTCATGAAGACATCTTCAAACATTTAATTTCACAGTGGCTGCACAGCAGTAAAAATTGCAATTTTCATTTCGAGAGTTCTCATTCTTGTAGCTGTGGGCTTTTGCTTCTATTAATTATAACTGCACGCCTGTAAAAGTAATTGTAGAAACAGTCCAGGTAGGCCACAAATCCAAGCTGTCACGGGACTAAATTGATTGTAAACAATTCACAAGTTAAATGCCCGATATTATTTGGAGAACAAAGATGCAAAGTAATTTATAGCACGTTTCCCCCAAACAATATGGATTGTATGGAACAATCATTCTTACCCGCACGCAAGTTAATGGAGTAAAGAAAAAGCCTGAATAGCATTTTGTTGTTGTTACGGTTTTCACTCTCCACTTGCCCACAGGGTGCAAACAAATTGCCTCGCGCCAAACTCGAAGGTGGGCGTGCAGCAAACATATCTCTAATGTGATTTAAAGTTGATTAATAGGGTGCCAGTTTGGAGCTAGGAGTTGGTCACACTGCACAGTAAAATAAAACATTAAAGCGGAAGTCAACGCAAACATATTATTTTCAAGAATATATTCTATGCAAGCCCACTAGTTGAAACAGGGCATTCTGATGAATATTGCATTTGTAGAATAAGTGTTAATCTACTCGTTTTTAGATATTTCTGGAGGCGGCCATTTTGTCTTCTGTCGACTGAAAATGACATCACAACTGCTCACAACGACCAATCACGGCTCAGATTCAGAGAACAGATCAGCCGCGATTGGTCGTTGGGAGCAGTTGTGATGTCATTTTCGGTCGACAGAAGACAAAATGGCCGCCCCCAGAGATGGCTAAAACGAGTGTATTTTGCTGCTTGATTTATATTCCACAAACGCAAAATTAATCAGAATGCCGTGTTTCAACTAGTGGACCTGCTGGGAACATATTCTTGGAAAAAATAGACAAAGTTTGGGTTGACCTCCGCTTTAAAGAGACATTGAAATTGAGTAACAAGTATGTTGACCTTCTACATAAATATAGTCATTTACGTCAGAGCAACCTTTTTTTTTTCAAACAATATATTTTGAGAGTGTGTAAAAATAGGAGTGGTTTGCTTGAGACGAGAATGTTTATTTCAAAACGTGTACTGCTGGCTATGTCTTTGCATGTTTACAGCTGTTGATTTGTATTTACTACAGTAGCTTAAAAGTAAATTACATGACAAATATAGTTGGGGGCCTTTAAGGCAAAGACAAATTCAATTATTCCTTTCTGCTTTCAAGATGCAGATCTGTAGCCACTCAAGCAAAGAGGGGACTGATTTCATCTCATTGGATTTTGGTGACAGTGATGAAGGGGGGGCTTTTTTTATTCATGGTGTAAAGCTCCTAGAAAATGAAATGAACGTTCCTCGGAAAGCAGTACCACAACATTTTTCTTGAGAAAGTGTCACATCAAAACGCCAGAAAGTTAACGGTGCCGTGTGGCCATACCTCGCTGCGCTTGGGAAAACGGCACGGCTGTGACCATTGGTTCGCGCCATCGGTCCAACGAAAACACATAATAGATGAATGGCTAATGTTTCGCGAGAAAAGTTGACATGAGACAAATCTCATCTTCTTTGAGAAGCTGTAAAGGCTTGCCGTTTAAAAACTAGCCAGCACAGCTCAGCTTCTGGGTAGCAGTCGTATGTTAAAAAAAGTAAATAAAATACTGACACTACTTTCAACAGCTTTCTTGGGTTCTTTAGATGGCGCCAAAGTCATACCAGATGCCATTATTGTTTTTTGGGGGTTTTTTTGCAATATAATTACGACTGTTCAACATTTTACTGTTGCATATATATGAATTCTTCATTTCCAAAAAAGAAGACAAACAATTGTTTCACTTTCCTAAAAGTAAAAGATTCAAGCTGTTGCAGCTCCATTTTAAATTACATTGACTGTACTCTGTTTCATCATCTTGTCCGACTCCTCGAGGGCAACAATAACTGCGATACGTGACTGGCAATGAAAACAAGTTTGATACCACTGGTGTGCGGTGTCAAAATGAAATCCACTGTAACCTCAAAGGTCAAAAACAATCCATTCCACATCACCGCCGACCTCTCATTTTCAAATCCATTTTTCCCCAAGGAAACAACAGAAACATTCACCATCATAGAAGCTTTTAATAACCGTACAGGCAATGTTCCAAAGTAGACAGAAGTGGGTTTTTTTTCCACAACTTAAAACAGTTCCTAGATGTTCAATTCCCGATAATAAATTACAGCACACTTAACTTCCACGTGCCAGACTCTGGTTCAAGTCGCTCTGTTTTGGTGGGCAGTTCTGTTTGATGCAAATGCCAAGTACAACTTGCTTTTCAAGCAACAATTGTAGAGTTTGTTTTTTTTGCAGCCTACTCGCCGACTTGTCTGAACCAATGTTTCCATAAAAACTCCCCTTTGTGGTTGTGTTGTCTCAACACAGCCAGTCGCAGTAAATAACCCGCTGCCTCTCGTAATTATTCCATTTGCCGTCTTATGAAGGACTTAGAGGTGAAAATTGAAGAATAGAAATGTCTGTATTTACTTGTCGGACCTTGTTTGCAGATTGAACAGAAAAATGAGTTTTAGCAATGAAACTTTCAAACATGCAGGTCAAGCTCTTGAGGACATGCCAAGAAAAATACAATTTGTCCATCCTTTGGCCATGGGCATCAGGGAAATAGGAGCTTTTTCCATGCCAGTCATGCCTTTTAACACACTTTGATTCTTCTCTGACGTTAGATTAGGAAAGGAACATTGAGCACCAAGCCAGGAAATCGAAACGTAATTAGTTTTGTAGAACCTTTTTTTTGCTCTCTTTTCCTAATACAAGTCTCAAATAAACACAGGATCATTTTTAATGTGCATTAACACATCTGCAATTAACTTAAGGTGATGCACAAATTGCTTTCTAGACAATTGAATATTTTTTTTGTTTTTCAGGCTTCTGTTTAAAATTATTATAAGAATCTTAGAAGGCCGCACAACGATTGTCTTACTTTGTTTTTGTGTGTCATTCTAAAAGACAGCGATGAAGCTTTGGTGTGTAACGTGGTGTTATTTAGCAGTGAGAAAAGATGTGGAAAAGGAGGACATGAGGCGTCCACCAGAATACAGATCGTGAAAATACTTTTCACCAGCAGTCAATAACAAAGACACAAAAAACAAGCCACACCTCTTTTTTTTCTTGTTTAGCCTGTGTGGTGAAAAATACCTTAAAGTGTGCAACCAGTTAACTTAGCAGGTGTGTTTCTGTTACCATAAAAAAATTGGACAAACTAATGCTGAAATAAGATGAAATTGGAAAACCCACAGACTTGTTGATTTAAAAAAAAAAAAAAAAAAAAGATTTGATTTGCCTGTTAAAAGCATCTCTTTTGTTGACAAAAAAACAATCTATTTCTGTCGTTAAGTTGTTGTTTTTTTAATGCCTGGTGGATGAGTTATTCCAAACAAGCGTCTTTCTGTTAAGAATGGTTGAAATCTACGCGTTGAAGTCATCAGACATGCCCGCAGCCGGAACAAATGCTATAACAATAAAATGTGTAGTGAAATTGCAAAACTAATCCCAAGCAGAGACATAAACATTGCAGTTTGCAATGGGTGTAAATTGTGATTTGAATGGTCTGAACTCCCTTTGACAATTCAATTGGACAAGGTTCACATTTTGTTCTCTCACCCTGTGTGCAGGGATGTTAAAGCGGTGTTAGAGTTGTTCATCAAATTGAGAGCTGCTCCATAAGATGTCTGCCATACGTATGGTGTAGTAGCATCTGCACTCAAGGTCAGGTTTTACCGCTCGGTCCGAATATAAAAAGCCTCCTCCCCCTCGGTGAAAGTGCTTTTCATTCAAGGCAGCAATTCGCCCTGTTTGTCATTAGAGCCATTAGAGATAATAGAATGGCTAAAAATGGGCACATCATGGAAGGGAGAACAATGGCGCCGACATCCTGTTTTGTATCAAATGAGTCCTTGTCTGTATTTTAATGATTCTCATATCAAAGCAGAATTCAGGTTGGCTGAAGTGCTCCCCCCTCCAAACCAAAAAAATGATCTGAGCTGTCCTCAAATGTTTTAAACATCATTACTAAATCATAAAAACCTATTGTGTGATACTAAGCTACAGGCGAATTCCTACCGAGAAAGAATATTGAATATGTGACAAAGGTGCTTCATTTAAATCCATGCCATAATAATGTGAGATCCCCAAAGTCATGCTAATGAGGTCCTCAATACTCTCATCTTTGTATTTGCCCAGTGGAAGAATGTTCATTTTTTTTTAATTTTCTTTATTTATTGCACTGCAGAGAAGAGTGGAACTGCTACGGTTGCGCACAGTGCTATATTTTGAATTTTATTCCCCCTTCTTTTCTAATGTCACTCGCCAGTCCACTTGGCTCAAAGTGCCACTAATGTCGGCGCAGAACTTTTTTTTTTTTTTTTTACAGGTTCACGCTGTTCTCCTCCACGGGGACGCGTTTGATTTCTGTCAGGCCAGCCTCTCCGCGGCTTCCAGACACACTAATGACACGGCCTGGAGTCATCGGCGGGCTCTTTGATACACAACGGTGAGCCGGGAAATGCTGGGCTTCATTTCGCCGTGAGGGCTTTGCCTCGTCGATGCAGCTGTGTTTTTTTTTTTTTTTTTGGTTTTCGTTTTTTTGTTTTTTTTAGAGACCTGTTTTTATTGATTGCCGCAGTCTCGAACAAGACAAAAACAGAGAACAAATGATGAGTAATTGAAGATTACACAGATGAAGAACTCTAGTTCAAGGGAAATTTTACTGCCCAGACCAAGAAAAAACCCCAACATATTTCCTTCAAATACGGCTTCCACGAAATGAAGTTATTTTCGAGCAATTCATATTTTTTCACCCCGAAGTGCAAGCTCACCGATCTGCATGACTTAATTGTACTACTTATGGAGCGCAAATGTCATCTAGTAGTTTTACCTCACTAGTAACATGTAATTGTTCTACTAGTGTGCCCTACTCGTTGTACTAGTGTGCTAAATTGTCTTACTAGTGAAGACAAAGAGAGTACTAGTACTGTTCAGTGCACTAGTAGGATATCGTATAAATTCTCAAGATTTTTTTTCCCATCAACCAACATTTTGCAATGGAATGCACTGTACAAATGATTAAAGATGGCTCACATGACTGAGAGCAAGAAACACCATGGGCCCCAGTATGGTGCCCTGAGTAGAGTTATAATAGTTAGTTTTGATTTACTTTTGATTTTTAAATCCAGTTAGTTTTCATTAGTTTTAGAGTATTTTCTTCTTGTTTTTTCGAAAATGCTTCATTTAGTTTAGTTTTTATTAGTTTTAGCATTAGTTTTTTAATATATGATGTAGTTGTCGAGTAAAGATTTAAAAAAAAAAAAAAAAAGAAAGGTCGCTAAGTGTGGGGGAAGAAAGTTAACTACAATTCTCAAACAATTATTTGACCCTCCTTCTTCAGGACTAATGTACAGCAATACCGAAATAAATTCATTTAAAATTGATCACTAGCTCATGCATGATATTAATTTACAAAGATGAAAACAAAGGAAATATTTGCTCTAATTGTAGTTAGTTTTATTTAGTCAATGCAAGATGTAGTTTCAGTTAGTTTTCATTTTTTTAAAAAAGCATTTTCAGTTATTTTATTTCATTAACGAAGATGGTTTTTTTTTTTCCCCTCAATTTTGTTTTAATTATTTTGTTAGTTTCCGTTAACTATGATAACCTTGGCCGTGAGGGACAGAGATGCCCTCCATGAGACGTGGTCAGACGTGAGGTGAGTGCATTAAGCTTTGTTGTGTAAAGAACCTCAGAGGCAGCAACACGTTTGTTTGAGTGGAGTGAGACTTCGATTGTCGTCCAGAAGGTCATTTTTTCAAGACAGATGGTCAGACACGACAAGCAAAATGAACCTAAATTACCCCGGCTGTACTGTGTTGTCTTAGCAGTAGTTTTTTTTCCCCCCAAAAAAATCTCTTTCTAAAATATTATCTGGCCTCAGATTATACTTTCGGACAATTTTGACTCAAAAGGCTTGATCTGTGGAATGCAAATAAATGGAGGATATTGCGCCGCATCTGTTGTTAGGAACTGTTTTTTCCCCCCTGAAAATCCAAAAGCAGAACATCAAGTTAATGTGAGAGGGAGTGTGTAATTGATGTGATAGGATGAGGGAAAAGCAAATAACATGCTTTTTTGAGGCTAGGAGAACAAGTAATTTGAGCTCCACGGGGTCTTTCTGCTTCAGTTCTTTTTCCTTTTTTCCTTCACCAGCGTTTTTACATACTGTTTACACTCATAGCCCCAGCATTAGGCACACGGACAAAATCGAATGTACGAGAGCAGTAACAAATAATTCTGCTTTTACAAACGTCATGAGTACAACCGCCTAATAGTGTGACCGATGTGTCATTACAGTGTATGTATTATTCCTTATGGGCACACAGAGACCAAAACAGTTGTTGTTCAAGGACATTTTAATTTCGTTTCACATTGTCACTGTTGTTTGCATCCTGAGTGGATTCGGAACATAAAAAGAAAGACATCATAAAAACATTATGGCCAAAATACTGCATAAAGCAACGAGGATGGAATAACTTAACATTTTGCTTAATTTCACCATGAATAATGCATGCCTCTTTAGATTAAAGGTCATGCATATGCCAAAAGTTCATGTTTGGCTGAAATCCATACTACTTTTTGTCCCTGGCCCGCTCAGCCTATTAATGTTAATTTAAACTTTTGTTTTCTTTCACATTGTCGCCATTTATAGTTTAATCTGGATGAACATATTAACTCATTCACTGACAGACATCCTATGGCACAACTGCTCCAGCTAACGTGCTTCTCGTCATTGTGACATTGGCGTAGAAAGCAGACATTACGAAATTTCCTCCCATCAATTAAATCGCATCAGGACATTAAATCAAGGACATCAAATCGCATCAGGGATTCAAACAATTGGACTATTGAGATTGCATAAAAGCAATGTTCATTTTGTTTTTTAACGCTTTGTTGGTGATGCACTATAAATGCTGGCCTTCCGTTCGTATGCATCCCAACACTTAAGGCTAATATGAATATTCACTCTTGGAAATGTCCAAATAGTGCACAAAAATGATGCTACCCTGAAGCATTCAAACCTTATCTTTCCTGATGCCGTAATGCTTTCCTCTTTGTTTTCCATTTAGTGTGCACAAATAAGCACCTTTCAGCATGCGGCCTTGTCAATTCTGTCACACCTCCTCCTCCTCCTCAGCCATCAAAAGTTTGCCAAAGTTTCCATGCATATATTAAGACAAGGAGGGGGAGATGACAACCTTTCCGCCCTTTTCCAGCTTCTTCTTCCAGTAAACTAAACAACAACCTCAACATTACCCGTAAATTGCGTTCGAAAACCAGACATGATCTAGCATTGCCCAGGATTCGGCATGTATTCTTCCACCGCTGTATAGCTTGCGTTTCTGTTCAAGTGTGAAACTTTCAGTTGTTTTCAAGACATTGTTGGTTACATGAATGGTGAAAACGTTTTCAAATGATTTATCTTGGTCGAATTTTTTAATGTCACAAAACCCTGGCATATCCACAGGGGTGTCGACTTTATATCCACTGTATTTACCTACCTCGTACATATCCAAATAACTACTTACCTACAAAATGTTCTTCTTTCCTACTCACTACTCAACCTAAATTTCCTTCCAACTTCCCTTGCTACTACATACCAACCTGTCTTACTTCCTACCTATTTTCCTACCAACTGACCTACCTTACGTCCTACTTATCTTCCTTAAAGTGAAAGGTACTTTATTCGGTCATGTGTACATTGTGGAACAGCGGGAAGTAACTATGTCGCCCGAGGACCGAATTGTGATCTTAGTCAACTGGAAATAAATCATACGTATTTTTAGCCGAGGGAGGAAACCGGAGCACCAGGAGAAAACCCACAAGGACTGTACATGGGGAAAACGTGCCTCAAAATAGACTGTGCTAACCACTCGTCCACCGTCTTGATAAGAAAGATCCTTCCTACTGTACCAACGTACCTTCCCACCCAACGAGTTCCCTGACCAACCAAATGCCCGACCGGCCAAGCTGCTTTCCTACCTGCCTTTCTTCCTACCTACGACTAAGCGCCCTACCCACCACCCTTGCTACTTTCTTACCTACCTACTGTCCGACCAACCTTGCTACCTACCTACCAAGCTAACTGCCCATCGAGATCATTCCAAATCCTAGACATTTAAGTCTCAAGCTTTCTCTTTGTTCAGTTAAGACTGGTAAGCAAATTGGATACTTCAGCCGGGTAGTTTGTTATTCATCAAGTAGTAATGAAGCATTTACATGCACTTGCCCTTTGTAGTTGCAGAGGGAGCTGCGCTAATAACAAGCGTTTATGGAGTTTTAGGAGCACAAATTAAAAGGGGAATGTCAGCTTTGTTAACTACTTCCTTCTGAATAATAGCTTTGATCAAGCATGAGTACAGCATTACCGTTCCAACCATATTCATTTAGGTTATCTACATTAGAATGTTAATTAGAAAAAACATTTTGCCAAACTAACAGACTGTAACTACCAAGCATTTTGGCTTTGGTCTGAGCGCAAATGTCGCCTTGTGGGTTCTTCACTCATAAGCCGTCTGTTGTTACAAAAGTGAACCCCAGCTAAAATATTAGGAAAGCCACACATAATATAACAGCGAAGTTGAAGGAAGCAGACAGTTATCAACTTTAGAGAGAATGTTACACTTGGGGTAACTGATATGAATCACAATTAGATGCATAAGAGCTTTAAAGTTAAGACTGTGTGTTCACCTGGAGTCTGCTCTGCAAACAGAGCAGAGGTAAAACTCTCCCAAGCTGACATTAGTATGCACTTTGCATCTCGACGCCCCGATATAATTGACAAAAGGCACACTTCCTTTCTGCAGCAGCCACATTCAAGTTTTTTTAATTTTTTTTTTCTATGATGAGATGCAGAGGAGAAAGATTTTAATTACTGTTCACGGGGATCTGGGGCGCCGCAGCAAAAACAGTCGCATTCAAATGATTAAAAATGCAGAATTTTATGAGAATAGAGAAAATACATTTTGGTCTTAAACTAATGCAGGTTTTCAACACAAATCTGATGCGGAAGGATTTTCCTGTGCATAATTTAGTCATGGAAGTTATAGAGAAAGAATAAGTTGAAAAATGAATGGAAGCAATCTAGAGAGCACATAAAATGGGCTGGCTACAGACTGTGATGATGGGCTTGTCTGTCTTTATTTAGAGCCATCCGAATGTGTGAATGTACAAGTACAGCGTGTGAATGTTCTAGTATGTGACACATTGCACAAAACGCACAAATCCGCGTCTGTCCATCATTTCTGCATCGCAGCGGGAAATCCTGATCACTATTTAAGTCGGACCCAAAGACACATGCCAGTGCGGAGGCTAATGTGCACGTAGAACATTGCAGCACTGAGAATGAGAGTGGCAGGCGGCATTTAGGTGGGGAAAAATACCTGCCTACTTCAGTAGGTAAGTTGGTTGGAAGGTATGTAGAAGGTAGATGGGTAGGAAAGAAAGTTTTTAGCTAAGTTGCTATGTGGGTGGGTAGGAGGGAAGGAAGGTAGGGATATATGTGTATGTATATATATTTATATATATATATATATATACATATATACATATACATATATAGAGATATAGATACATACATATAGATTGATAGATAGATTTTATATATATCTATATATATACACATATATATGTATGTGTGTATATATATATATATCTATATATATCTATATATATATCTATATATATGTGTGCGACGAGGAGGCCAGCTATTAGGTAGGATGCCGTAGCAACCCCTCGTTCAAAGTGGATGTTGTTGCCATGACGCCAGAGCTTCAAAAGTGCTCGGTGTAGCAGATGTTAACTGTTTTCCACACCTTTTTTCCCTTTGAACGCCGTGTCCTCACGTTGGTTTTCTTCATGCCTGCACCCCTGAGTCGTCAAAGTGTTTGCTGATGTGGAGTTTTCACGTGTTGTGCAGACAAGAGGCGGCTTCCTCGCACCTATCCGCATCTCCCTGTGATAATTGGCTCGGAACATGTTGTTATTGGCCGCTTTCTTTTTTTTGGTGCGCTTCTCTGTGGAAGAAATGACATTCTTCTGCTTTTGATTGTGCTCAACCTTGGCTGTGTCATTTAGATCCCTCTGTGGTTGTCATGCCAACGGCATATCTAAGGCCGTCGTGCCAATTCAGTGGAGGGTTGGGATGGTTGCACTTCACAGACGGTCAGGTACGCGCAGCCGGTCGGTCCACGCGTTGTCGTTTGGCAGGAATTTGTGACGACAGATTGGGACGAAATGTTACAACCCCGCTCGAATTATGTATTGACATCATGTATTGACAAGGAACTGACTGACAAACAGTGCCGACGCTCCATTTAATACCCGCGTAGACACCAGGTTGTGCCATTTAGGCCTGTAGCACATTACAAATACAAGATGAAACAAATTAGGTCTGCTAACGAGGTGAAATTACTGCATGCATTAGAAGATAGGACACCCATGCATAATTAAGCGACGTATTTCCGAAAGGTACTCTACATACCGTATCGGGCAAGGAGTCAATATAGCTGTAACAGACAATTGGCTTTCTGTTATGAGATTAAAGTTATTCAGTCTATCTTGAGGAAACATCACAATTTTTATTTCAATGTTTTCCTAAATTTCCATTTGACATAAAATGACCATGTGACATTCTTCAAATTACACAAAGGATAAAGAGGTTTTTTTTACCGTTGTCATCAGAGTTATAGGGGGGCTATTCTGTCACATGCAATTGCCAAGTAGGCCCTTTGTTACTATATCAACCGGAGGGGGTGCTATTTTTCGCAACTTTTCCAACCCGTCTACTGATTTTTTTTTGTTCTCTTTTGTTTAAAGCAATACGCTGCAAACCTAGAAACTTTTTGTGGTGTTATTAGACCATGAGACTCCCTCCAGAGCAGATGTTGTCCCCTCCACGTCCAGGTTGCAAATTAATGGCGCTTGCGCAAAGCCGCCACTGGCTAATTTCCCATATCCCCACCACCCCATAAAACGAGCGCCCATAAACATTTGATTGTATGCCTCCAGCTTTTCATCATTGAGCTGCCAAACTACCGGTACACTTTTTTTTTAAAGCTGCTTACCTTTTGTCTTTGACATGAAAGTGTTACCGTGTAGTCCTTCCGCCATACTCTGGCATTTCTTGACAATGACAGATCGAGGAGCCTAGCTGCCCAATCACGGGTGGAGAAACTCAGTGAGGGTGCGGTTATTATGTAAACTAGCCCCACTGTTATATAACAGTACACGATGCCTTGCTTACATTTTTACCTATTGACCGTTTTTTGGAGTTATTTAATTTCACCCTTGATGAGTGGACAGGCATCGCAGAGAGCCATTAAAAAGTCAACTTTAGATACTATGTCCCTTTTAATATTAATATCTGCGTAAGATCTGCATATTACGATACATATACACAACTTTGCAGTATCCGGTGCGGTTTTGATTATGTTTTTCATAATTAATACAGAGCAGCAGTTCTATTAAGAATTTCATGCATAGAAAACATTTTGCCTCCCAATCCTTCAGCCTGTAGTTTGTCATTTTAATAGTATAGTTCTGAGGCAGCTTGAGAAAATTAAAGGGAAAAAAAACAACATTGAAGACAAATTACTGTTGTTAAAATGACATTTAAGGATTTGAATTCTATGTAAGGTTATAAATAGCTGAAAATTTAAGTGTGACTTTTGGAAAAAAAACAACCATAGCTTTAATATAACATTGATAGTGTTTCAAGAGGCGTCATTAAAGCGGAGAAAAGTGATGACCGTCTTCAGGGGCAGTAGAGAATAGTATTTTTAGTATTTGTGGCATTAGGGCTCCATTAGGGCCCCCCAAAAAATTTCACAGGGTGCCAAATTCGGGAAACAAGGCCCTCGTCATGTGGGTCCGGCTGGCCTATGCTAATTATTTTATACACTAGATTGTTTCCCAACAAAAGACCAAGCAGACATGTTTGGAAAAAAAAACAAGTAATTGTGGTGATGTACATTGCTGCAGTAACTATATAGTTAAAAATAATAAACCAGGAAGCATTTGTGTTTTAAGTGCAATTTACAACCTTGTAGTCTGAAGATTAAGTACAACAAAAACGGGCACATAAAAAGCACATCAGACACAGTCAGAAAAAGTACTGTACTTTCCCCGGTATATCGCTTACCCATGGGCTTGTTTTTTCAAATAAAAATCCAGCTGACTATACAATTTTATAGCATCTTATAACAGTGGACAATAACATTGTGTCCCCCCTTGCTGCTATTGTGAGAGATGTGACTTAATGAATTCCAGCCCAGATGGAACAGCCCGTCCTTTTGCACTTCCGGGCCTCTCTGCAAGGTCGGCCGCCCTGGTCTCGCACCTCACGTAGGACGCGCAATACCAGGACATCCTTGCCACCTGCCTCGCTCCCAGCAGGGTGGTGCCTTCTAACACCTCCCCTCTCCCCCCTCACCCTAGGTGATTTCAAACAGTAAGGTGACAATGACTGAGTATTGCCAGCTATGTATCTCCAAATCTCGGAAGTAGTAAAAAGCGAAAAACTCTCACTCCAAAAACCACCAACCACCAAAAACCTCTCACGCTCATCCCCAAAATTTCTTATTCACCAAACATGCCCTAACTCAAAATTGAACTCACAGAAAAGGGAGGAAAAGCAATTTTCTCTGTGTGACCTTTTTTTTCTGGTCAGAGACCTTATTTTAGTCTCTGCGAGAGTCAAAAAGTGTGTGCAAGGAAGTTTAAAAATCACTTAACCTTTTAACTCCTTATCGTGGAATCATATTTGTAACTTAAATGCTTTATTGAAATCGGCATTGCACGCCTCACTTCCAAGAAGTTCATAGACAAAGTCGACAGAAGAGTGTTAGGGCCACACGACAAAGAACTTTTCATCAGCACGGTAGACTAGTGGTTACCACATCTGCCTCACAGTCCTGGGTTCAATTTTTGACCCCCAAAAAGTAATATCATGGCAGTATTGTCAGTATAAAACTCTGCCATTAATTTAACTTGCACATGAATGGCCAGGCTTGCTTCAATGCAATAAGAAACCTTGAAGTTCTAAAGCTATTCAGCGCACTCACAATGTTGCGGTGGACTGCGGCGACGAGTCGCTCTCGGAGGAGAAGGCGCGTATAGGAAATGGAAATGGACGCCGTCGTCTTCCCGGGGAAAGCAGAGGGAGGAAAACAAGCACGGATGAGGAGGCAGAGAAATTACTCGCGCTGAGAGATGGCAGACAAAGTTCCCTTCGGAGGAACGCGAGGCTGAATGGGTTGTTTTTCTCTGGGTTCAAGTAGACTCGCGTTGACCCAGAAGGCCCTTTGATGGGCAACATTTAAATTGGTTGCCAGAATGCATTTACTGAGAACTAAAGCAACTGCTGCATTGTTCTTCGAAAAAGTTTCAAAGGCGGGATGGATTCTTCTCACTTGGCAACTAGACTCACACTCTAGAAAAGTGCAGACTTCTGTCACGGTTAAAACTAAAATAAGATGCTGTCTACAGTAAGGGACGTATTTGTGTTGTTAGCTGGACACTTCTTCGTTCGGGAAGAATGACGAGATGAAGGGGGAGGATGTAGTTAGCTAATAGCTAGCCAGGTATGCCTAAACCCTAAAAATGCATCTTCCCTGGATGCCACAATTATTCTTCTGTGTCGTTATTTCAAGCAAGGAGATGATGACGCAGATGAGCCCTCCGCCAATTGAGTCAAGCCCCGAAAGCCTATTAGCTCACAATCTCGCTGGTGGCTAGCGCCTCTCGTCCCGGTGTGAAAAGCCCTGCGACGACCCAATGGGATATATATCTCAGGGATTTTAAGCAGGTATATTTTCGAGGCTCAAACATGTAATTATGTGTAGGCTAAAGGACGTTGCTAAAGGTTGCATCTATTTTCCCGGTCGTAATAGCTGTATTCAGCGGACACGCCCACAGCGGCTAGCGCAGAAACAAGGGCTCGGGTTTTCGCAAATTTGAATCTTTTATCTTCTAAATTGGCAAAGTTGCAATTGTGCAAACGTTTATTTTCACTTTACAGGGCCCTAAATAACTTCACTATTTGAGCTTTGTCGCTCTCGAAAAAAAAGCGGACAAGGACTGTAACTACCACATGATTGCAAGGGCTGATGAAGTGATTTATGCAGCCTCCACGGGAAACTCAATCCAAGTCTAGTTTTATCTGATTGGCCGCCAAGAGATCAATGGAATTGATTGCTGACGGCTGCCACTTGGGGTAGTTAGTGACTGATGTAAATGTAGGGAGATGGAGTAGTGTTTTGTGGGCTGTGCTCTTTGTTATCCTTGAACAAAAGCTGTTTAGCAGTGCTGATGTTGGACAAGATGGATGTCAGGAGATCACAGACAACATGAAAATCAATTCATTTTTGAAACGCATGTAAACACCTTAAAATGACCGATTGCTCTGGTTGTTTGTGATAGAGCTTTTTAAAGGAATGGCTTTCGTGAAATAATGATAAAACAATTTGTGCTGTGGCTGGGCTTGTCATTCGTACAAGCAAGCAACTTTCTTTCTTTTGCATTTGTATTTTCACAAATAGTGGCCAAGCCTGCTTATGTACTCAACCGCAGATGGGAATGACTTTTATTAGGGGACTTTTCGCATCCAACTACTCGTAGTTTAAACGCACTTTGTCTCATCAATTTCTTCTTTCGACATCTAAAGGACTGCGTCTCTCGTTCGCTGCCTTTAAAGGGAATGACAGAAGCCTGTTCGATCGGCGCCGAATCAAGTTGGCTGTGTTCACACCCACAACAGCGCAAAACACCCTTTTTTTTAACCGCCATTTTGCGTGCATCAGTCTAGCCCGCCTCCACACAGAGTTAGACTTCACCTGAAAATAGAGCCCGCTGCCTCCACACAAGGTAAGATCATCTCTAATACTGCGCAACTATTGTAACTCTCCACTCTTTAATTCATTTGAGACTGCTTATGCAATTCAGCCGGCGCTGCTGTTTTGGTTAGCAACAGAATTCAAATGGTCTGAGCAAAAAAAATCGAAACTCTTTACTGGATGGTGTAGCCGATAGCTTGTGAATTGAAATAAATACCACCCGTTTTTTTTCTCCTAGATGGGGAAAAAAGAGGAATGGACTGCACAGTGGATTAATGGTTAGCACGTCTGCCTCATATCTCACAAAATGTATGAATACTGAAACGATGACGATCTGGTCTCAATTTACTCACAAATTGACTTACTCAGTGTGAAATGTGGTCCTGTTTAATTGAACACAAAGTTGATACACACGTGTGTATGAATGGCAATCATATCTAATCTAATGACGCTCATGCTTTGTGTGAACATATACACGTGGAAGCGTCTGTCACCTTGCGAAAAAACATTGATGATGCTCGTGCACAGACGGCCGTTATTGGCTGGTTGGATCTAATTAAATCCCTCCATCACGGATGCTAATAGAACTTCATCAATCGGAGTATGGTGCAGCTGTTCCAATATGGATGCGCACGCTTTACGCATTTAAGTCGTGTGCTCTTCTGAAACACACATGTACCCGCATCGCTCTCATCAGCAATAAGCACAGAATTAGGAGAAAGTACAGCGGAAAATTAGCTTTTTCATCAAGCGCATGTGACCTATTTTCAGGCACATTTGACACGTGAAATCCTTAATCGCCAGTTTAGCCTATTTAGGACAAACATATGCTAATCTTCAGATCGGCAAAATACCAATAGGAGTAGAGATTAATGCGATCTAAAACAGTATGTGCTTATCCTAGTTCCCCTTCGGAGTCACGGTGTGCTCTGTGACTACAAAGTGGCTTAAAAAAAAAAACAAAGGAAAGATGGAAAAATGCACGATCGCAGGCTTCATTCAGCGTCACGTTAATGTGAGGCCAGAGGCAAGGAAGGAAGCACTTAGCGCGTCACGCATCAACCTGTTGCACCTCTGGATTCGATTCCATTAATTAGTACCCTCAACTTCCTCTATTGCTCAGACCAAACAATGCCGGAGCACATTACGTATTAGTAGTCAAGTTTTGTGTATTCCTACACCAGAGTTGACTGTATTGTTTGTGCTTTTCCTCTCTCTCTCTCTCTCCCCACTGATAGATGGAACCAGATTGAGTCAGCGGAGGACAAAATGTTATGTAGCACAGCTGAAAGCCAGATGGCCCGAAGCTTTTGCCTTAGCCACCGCTCATTGCTCACTAACAGGTTAGCATGCCAAACGAATCAGTGGAAACTGTCACAACATTCGGGGTGGGGGGCGGGGCTGGGGAGTTGGGGGTGGGGGGGTGGGGCTGCTGAACACAAACTGCACCGTGTGGCCAAATGGATGCAAATGATCCTCAATTAAATGTAGCTTTTAATAGTGTGCCGTAGCAGGTGGTTTTGTTGCATGTCTAAGCAGATGCAAACCATTCCGGGACACTGCAATCTGCATTTTTCGAAAAATCATTCTTAAACATCGTAAAAAGAAGTTCAGAGACAAAGACAACGGAAAATTCTTAACAGTCATGACAAAGGTTGAAAGTGACTCACGTCACTGATGCGCTTCACACGTCATTTTTACATTTCACAACTGTCATCATGAAGTTAAAGGCATTCACACAAAATCAACCGGAAATATTTAACTTTATTCAGAATCACTCAGTCTACATGAAAATGTAGTTGAATAATGGAACTGAAGATGTATTTAAAGTGGACAAACATTTGCACACATACAAGTACAATGACAAGTCCCTTAAGATGTGTTTACCTATCTTAAACCATTTTATTTCATTGGCTATACATCATTTTAGCATGTCAAACACACTGCTCAGCTGACTGTATAATAAGTGGTTAAATGAAGTCATTTTTACATGATCATTTCACAAAATTAGTCATTTTTAACATTTATTCTATTTTCATAACCAAATTTAACATTTTGCATCTGCCCCTAAAAATGCCGTCCACCCTGTCATTATGACATTTTTCCCATAGAGAAACCCTGTGATTTTTTTTTTATTAACATTATAAACTTCTTCTTTCCTCAATGGAAGCTGAAATAATGGAGAGTTGCAGAATATTCACACTTGTTTTTTATTATATCAATCATATTGTGTGTGTAGGTGGATATTGTCAAGCAGCTTAACATGTCCTCTCTGTCATTGTGAGATATTGATGCACAAACCTAACAGAAATTTTAAATGTATCTGCTCAAAAGAAAGTACACAGACAGCAAGTGAATCGCGTTGCAAGGTGAAGGTTCACCATATGCGCATAAAAAACTAGCACCAGCCACAAATGTCCACCCTGTCGGCAAGCTCACATATCATTCTGTTGGCATGGACAGTACATTGTGTTCTTGCAGTTAAATGATGAACCCAAAAAGCTGCGCCTCACAAATCACATTTTCTATTATTCTCAACTATCGGACAAGAATGAAAAGAAGTTAACTGCTGTTTTTGTTGTTGTCGTCGTTGTTGGTGATGCTGTTAACAGTTCAACTTTAGAGCAGGTCATTGGAGTGATTATCATGTGTATTAGCAGCCATGAACCGCCAACACACAAATAACAATCAAATTAATTGGCATGTGATGCTTCTATATGTGCTGCGGTGCGTGTGACTGACAACAAACATCACCGGTAACTAAGGTGGCAAGGAAATTGTTCTCACTGGGACTGTGGCTGTCTGTCAAATGGATGTGAATGTTAATGCCGCGTGCTGAACGTACACATTAGACAATGGGGGGAAAAGAAGCCTCTCTGTCAGAAAGAGCCACGATTTCAACATCGAAAGATGTGATGGCCCTTTTTGCCATGCATGAGGAACACAACCGAGTCGGTGTGGCGAAAGCTCTTTTCACTCATCTAAAACATTACAATGACTGGCATATTTTTCTGAAACATTCTTACAGCTTCAACCGCATTTTAGTCTCGCTGACTTGCACTACTGTTGCACATTGTACATTATTGTAGATTTCAACTGACTGTTTATACATTTTTAATTCACATTATTTTTTTACGTTTTATTTATATTCTAAATATGGCACGGAGCCAAAAACATTGTTTTGTTCTGTGTGCATTTGTGCTCACCTGACAATGAAGTCGAAGTACAACCAACGCCAATATAATTGAACATAAATAAATACATGGAAATTAGATGCTCCGAGATGCGCAAGGTTAATTGGTCACTTAATACACACACACACACACACACACACACACCTTTCTTTACACATTTCATTGCGATTCATTATCAGGTTGCTGAAACCGTTCTGTTAATTATTAAAACTCACCAGGTAAGTCAAAGCCATAATAAGGCATCCATTTGATTGGTTGCAGCTTAACAGCATCGGCGCTGATGAATGTTTGTTGGTGGAGATTTAGTAAATTATTCAAGCAACAACAGAAACACACTCTGACTGTCAAGTAGGTGTGCAACCTCTAAACGGCTTTACGTTGCTTTCAGTTTTTCAAAAGCTTCAAAGTTGAGAAGAATTGAACTTTTTCCAGCAAAAATCCCCCCCCCCCCCCCCCCCCCCGGATTGAACTCACAGTTGACTTCAGTGTCATCTTTTGTTCTTATTATTTTCACTTCCAACTGTATGTGTGCTACTTGAGCTCGCACTGATGGCAGAAATACAAGCGGACAATTCAAACGCATCCTCCATTCACGTGATTTCAAGATGGCGGCCCCCGGCAAAGGTATCAGCGAGGATAAATTACCATGGCCACTACACTTATAATGTAAGTCCTTTCTTCTCTTTTTCATATTTTTATTCGATGTTTTCCATCGTAATGGGGTGTCACCCATAACAAAACAATTTTATTACTCATATTATCAGAAAAATACATAATACCATGTTTTTCTTTTTGTTACATAACTAGCTGTTTCCTGACCAGTTAGCATATAGCAGCTAACACGTGGCTAGAATGTACTCCGTGATTTGCAATCATGTCATTTACCACCGGTTACTGTAATCAGACAGGGGTCAAATGGAATTGAACTTTTATTTAATTGCACATTTTTTATTCAGCAATAGTTTTTAAATATAGGCTTTTTCGATACTTCAGCATCTGTGATGAGACTTTGCGCCTGTTTTTTTCTTTAAAATATATATTTTAATGAAATAAAATGATTTATTTTTAGGCGCCTAAATTATCCTCTAATCTATGTTGTGACTATAGTTGCAGCCCTGGAGCTAAAAGAATAATTTCATAGTGTGTCTTGAATGGCAAATTGGACTTGTTTGGTTTCAATTGTTTGAAAAGCGTGAAAGCAAAGAGCTGTGTAATCTTTTGTTTCTACAAAATCCCCCCAAATTACACTCACAGCCGGAGAGTCTTAACCTGATTTTATTGTTCTTGTTGTAGTTGATGCTTCTTTGTCTGAGCTCGGTGCTCTGCGTTGAAGGAAGGCGCACTGGGAATTCAAATAAGATTTCTGTGCGTGTGCACTGACTGACTGTGCGCCGTGGGGCCGGCCAGCTGGAAAAGTGGATGCAGGCACGTGACGTGGCTTTGAGGGAGCGACGCCTTATAAAAAGTGTGAGGAGCGTGGAGAGCACAGAGCGTCTGGTGGAGCCGCGCTCGCATCCTCCGGCAGGAGAAACACATCCACATGCACAGAAAAACTAGCATTTGTCTGTAGAATCTGCGTGAGAAATGACAACCAAGCTTCATTTGCATTAAATCACACTTTGTTTTTGCTGTTTTGTTTTTTTTACGAAACCTGAGAGGAGGCTGGATGTTGCGCTTCTGGCTTGGATTAACGCGCAAAGATAAAGGGCGGATCTGCACACAGGAGGGAATTATGTAAGGTAAAGCACAATCAATTTTCATCTTTTTTTCATGTCATTTACACTTGTTTCGATCATTTGAATGCATTAGTGGGGTTTTCTGCATTGAAGTACATTGTGTTTCCATCATTTCTGAACTAATTACGCAAATGGTGTAATTAAGTGCCAGAGTGAATTTTGTTCTTGTGTATTGCATGGGCATGGATAATGCATGCAATTTTCGTAAAATTTTTAAATCTGACATATGTGTTATACGGGCATGAAGAGGAGCATCATCATGAAAAAAGATGTTGGTCATAGGTTATATCACAAGATTTTTTTAAAGCATGCAAAAAAGTGTGAACTCATTGAATGTATTTAAATGTGTTGTTACTCAAAAGTAATGCTGCAGCCCCGCTAGAACACTTCCTGGCAAAAAACACTGTATACGCTACTTGCACAAAAATCTAGTTTTGCACATTTTTTTGTCTCACAATATCAGATGAACGCACGGGGAGTTATGTTATGGACATGGAAAGCAGCGTCCTCGTGGGAGGGAAAAAAATGACCTCAAAAAGATGATAATAAATCAAATAGATTTTTTTTAAACTAGCAGTAACTGTGGAAAAATTTTATTAGATTGTTTTGCAGATATATTATCGGAAATTTATTAGGTCTCAGAGGCACTGCTGCAGCACCCCTACTGTAAATACAGGTGCTGGCCAAAACATTAGGTACACCTGCACAAAAATCCCGTTTCTAAGTTTGATGTCCCTCAACCAAAGGCTGAACACATGGAAACATCTGTGATACGTGTGGAGAGGAGTATTCATGCCAAAAACAAAAATACAAGTTGTTGATATTGAATGTAATGTATTTCGGAAGAAGGGTTTCAAAACCTATGAAATGATTAACTCTATATTTAAAATCCAAGTATTTGATATTTGAAATGAGTTAACTTTCAATATACAGGTTGATTTGGGTGTTTGGATGCAAGTTTGAAAAAACAACCAACGGCCATATCATGGACATGAACAAAGATGACAAGATACAGCGAATTGATTTTATTGAAAAATGAAATGAGTTCAGTACAGTATTTATGTAAAGATGATTCATACTGCGTATTGTAATACACTGACTAGGCAAAACGTACACCTGCACAAAAACCTGCTTTCAAAAAGATTTCAGAGAGGTATCAATTTAACAATGTTTATTATTTTAGGTGGAATAAATATATATGTATATGTGTGTGTGTACCTAATGTGGTGACGTGTGATGAAAGCGTTTGACTCCACCCATGTCTGAGACGCATGTCGTCCATTTGCAGGTTGGCGTAAGCTCGCAAGTGCTCTCGTCTCTCACAGCAACATGCAGTCTGTGCTGGATGCTGTGGCCGACACCACCTTCCGGACGATCACCTCTGGTTTACAATACCTGGGCTCTAATGACGCCAACTACGACGAGCCCGTCAGCGAAGTGGACTTTAAGGGTGTCTTCTCCCTGCAGAAACCCTTGTCCTCCTTCCGCAGTAACGCCTTCCCTGACAAGATCCCGCCCGACGAGGAGCTGATCCTCAGGGGATTCTACCCAACCAATGCCACGGAGCTCCTGTCCAACCGCAGCACCTTCCGGGACGAAGGCGGCAACATCCAATGCGGGGAGAACTTCATGGACATGGAGTGCTTCATGATTCTGACGCCCAGTCAGCAGCTGGCCGTGGCCGTCATGTCGCTCACCCTGGGGACCTTCACCGTCCTGGAGAACCTGGTGGTGCTCTGCGTGATCCTGCAGTCGCGCACCCTCCGCTGCAGGCCCTCCTACCACTTCATCGGCAGCCTGGCCGTGGCCGACCTGCTGGGAAGCGTCATCTTCGTCTACAGCTTCTTGGACTTCCACGTATTCCACCGGAAGGACAGCCCCAACGTCTTTCTCTTCAAGCTGGGCGGAGTGACGGCGTCGTTCACCGCGTCCGTCGGCAGCCTCTTCCTCACCGCCATCGATCGCTACATCTCCATCCACCGACCGTTGGCCTACAGGCGCATCGTGACCCGGACCAAGGCGGTCATCGCCTTTTGCATGATGTGGACCATCTCCATCGTCATCGCCGTGCTACCTCTGCTGGGCTGGAACTGCAAGCGGCTCAAGTCCGTGTGCTCCGACATATTCCCCCTCATCGACGAGAACTACCTGCTCTTCTGGATCGGGGTGACCAGCGTGCTGGTTCTTTTCATCATCTACGCCTACATCTACATCCTGTGGAAAGCGCACCACCACGCCGTGCGCATGCTCAGCCGCACCTCCCAGAAGAGCCTGGTGGTGTACTCGGCGGACGGCACCAAGGTTCAGACGGCGCGCCCCGAGCAGACCCGCATGGACATCCGCCTGGCCAAGACTCTGGTGCTCATCCTGGCCGTGCTGGTCATCTGCTGGGGTCCCGTGCTGGCCATCATGGTCTACGACCTCTTCTGGAGGATGGACGACGACATCAAGACGGTGTTTGCGTTCTGCAGCATGCTCTGCCTGCTCAACTCCACCGTCAACCCCATCATCTACGCCCTGAGGAGCAAGGACCTGAGGCACGCCTTCCTCAGCTCCTGCCACGCCTGCCGCGGCAGCGGCCAGCAGCTGGACAACAGCCTCGAGTCGGACTGCCAGAACCGCAACGCCAACATCTCGGCCAACAGGGCCGCCGAGAGCTGCGTGAAGACCACTGTGAAAATAGCCAAAGTAACTATGTCGGTGTCCACCGAGACGTCGGCGGAAGCCGTGTAATTGGCTGTCAAGACCGGAGGAAATTGGGTACATGTCATGTTTCTTGTCGTTCAACGTAATAAACCTGATTTGAAGAAGAAAAAAAAGACCATTTTGTCAGCTGACGTTGTAGTAGTGGAGCAGATAAGCCAAACAATCCTTCGTTTGATGACACAAAGCATGAAATTTGGCAGAAATACTCATTGCGGGGTAGACTTTAAAAATAAAGTGCTAGCCACCTGTTTCCGTTACTATCACTCGCTAACTTTAATTGGGAGAGTTTTTCTGGCCTTTTTTCCACGACGGCCGCCAAATAACTGCCTGATAGGCAAAATATATTAAGTTCAATGCTATTGCTTCAGGTCTGTCCAGGTAGATATATTGACCGTGTCATAGTGGCTCATTCGCCTGTCACTTTCCCAGACTTCGCTGAAGTCACATGGCCTTGAACCGAACAAACAGTGTCGAGATGGAGCAATATCAGACCAGAGTTACCAATAACTATTGAGTCAAGGCAATACTTTACCTTTACCACACTTTTCTCTTTGTGACTTACAGAGTATATTCATGCCAAATGTCATGCTTCATTCATCTCTTTATCATCAACTAAATGATTCTGGACCCCCTCCCCCCCCCCCCAAAAAAAAAAAAAAATCACATCTAGCTGCTCCATTGTTAGTGTGTGAGCACAATGTGTGCCCAAGTGCCAAATGGTATTACAAGGTCATATGAACTGACTGGAAAGAATTCTTCAGTTGACTTTCATGATAGTCCAATTAGTGAATGCATTTTATATTTTTGTACCGTGACTTCAGGTTTTGAAAACTATGTATCGTCACGTTGGGAACAAGGGGCTACTGACATTTTGAATTCCACACGTCTTGCTGTGTGCCATTTGCACCATGAATAACAAGAAATCTTCTCTCTCTTTCGGTCTTCTCGCTCTCTTTCTCGCCTTGACTTTCTCACAGGCTTTCGTGTACAGGCATTTTCTCTTAGAATTAGAACAGGTCACTTTTTATACTTCTGACAACACTCAGTGAGTGGCGAGTGTGCAAGAAGCGCGTGAAATGTAACGAGTGGTGAGTCGTGCAATGTGGAAAAACAACAGCGCTTGTAACTCGAGAAATAAAACAAAAATCAACGCAGCTTTTTGGAATATGTGTGAAAAACGTTTTTTTTTTTAAAACTAATGGTGGTGATCACCGTTGTATACTTGTATCTGTTTACTCGCTAGCTATTTAAGCAACACAATCATCAAGTGTACAGTGTTATAATGCAAAAATCGTGTTGCAATTAGGGATGGGCATTTTAACAAGAGGCCTAATTAAAGTTTTTTTTTTTTTAAATATAGATTTTTAATGGGATCGGAGCATCTTTGAATGTTCATATTGAGCTGGAAAAATGTGTTCACAGAAGTTATATCATCCATCGCGTGGATGTACTTCCTGTAGGTTACCTATTCTTCTACCACAAGCTACTTGAGACTGAACCTACAGCGCCTCTGCTGGTTGCTGCCAGGTGGTGCACTCAGTGTCGCCTTGATCGTCAATCGACGATCAGCCGAACAATTGTATAATGCCCATCCCTAGTTCAAATCTTGATTGCTCAGCTATACAGTCCATCCTGAGGGCAAAGATTTCAAACATCAAAAATGAGCTAGGTTACAGTGTGCTGGTCACAACTGTGCCAGCTGCGTTCATCTCGTGTCTGCTTTGACTAGATTGTATGTATGTGATAGCTCGTGACTTGGTGATATAGTTCCAACCCAAAGCCTTTAATGAATCATTACAGTGAGTTGTATCCAGTGCTACTGTTGCAGCAGGTTGTAGGGTTGTTTTTGTTTTGTTGCGTAAAAGCCACCCATGCACTGCCCTGTAGTGAAGTACTCTTAGCGTAATGGAAATATCGTCTGCTGTTCATTTTACGTGTACAAATAAAGAAATGGATGAGGGGACAGTTCGCAGTTACAAAATAATTTCAGAAAAAGTGATTTGTTTTTTCCCCCCCAAATAACCAATGTTGTGCTTTTTAATCAAGGGATTTGACAGCACAATTGTTCCTTGTTAGATTTTTCTATTGGTGTGACGCTAGCCATAACAGCTTTGTACCAGTAAATGCTTCTGCTGCCTCTTGTATTCTTGAATTGTGAAGATTAAAGAAAAATGTCAACTGTCAAGTGACTTGCTGTACAGTAGTGGGAACATGAGGAATCCTTAAAATGACAACAACAAAAAAAGTCACAATCGCTCAAGTGTTTTTAATATTACTGTTTCAATAAAATCGCAGCTGATTGTCACGTTGGTCTGAAGCTATTTCATTGATTTTTTCAGGTGATGAACATCAGGTCCGCACGTTTTGCTCAGGTCCCAGGTTTGAATCTCTCTGGCCCTCCTGTGTCCACTTTGCAAATTGTGGGTCCTCTCCAAGTATGGCTTTCTCCCACCTACCACAAACATGATAGGTCAATTGAAGATTGTCCTGAAGTATAAATGTAAGTATTTGTCTATAAATATGACTTCTAATGCCCAGTTCAGTCTGAACACTTCCTCTGCCTGGAGTAGAATAAAGAGGAAGGGAGTACAATGTACAATATTTTAGCGTCCCCGGGTGGATATTTTTGGTATTTCACTAGGTTGCTTCGTGGTTCTCCCCACAGGGACAAATTGCGCGATAGCATCACACGACAGCAGCAAGTGTTCTTTTTTGTTCATCTTGTGGTTTAGAGGGCTTGGGGGAAAATGCAGTCTGTCTACACGGATGGCAACATGATTTTTTTTTTCATTTATCTAGTAAATACTCCAAATTGCAAAAATCCCAACATTTTTTTTGTTAAAATACTTAAGTAGAAATTAGCGGTGTCTATACTTTAGTGGAGTAGTTAAGTTTTCAGCCTTCTTTACTCATTACATTTGTATGCCAATATATGTACTTCTTATTACACACACACACACAAAGCCTCGGAACTATAAATATATCAACAAATATTTTGGTTTCATAAGAACATGTCGAAATCGTTCAGTAACTTCTGCGGACCGTGGGGTTTGTTGCCAAACAAGTACAATACGGTATTTTTTGAAGACATTATCCGGGTAGTCGGGAAATGTAGTATTCAAGTTCGAAAAACATAAACGATCATGGGTGATAAAAACTACAACTACCAGCATTTGGGCGCTTTGTCGCACATGCGCACAGCAGTGAAAAGATCACCGAACCTAAACCGGCAGGGCGTTTAACCGTTGTGTTTACCTTGTATAGCGTAGGAATATCTGCTTTCATCTGACGATACGCCGTCGCTTAGACGCATCGTTGCGTCCGCTTTGGTTCAAAACACGTTTGTTCAACTAAATTAAGTGCCATCGGTCAACGGAAAGAAACGAGCGACGAGGAAGTGGCATTTTGCCATACCCCGGAATTGCTACTGCACTCAGTAGCCGGAGAACGAGAGCTAGCAGCAGCTGCAGCAGCGTCGCACACCCGGATCGCCACATAACGGAAATACTCCATCTTCTCGTGTCTTGTTGAGATTTTGGAGCTAGCGCGATGGCGTGTGGAGCTACTCTGAAGAGGACGCTGGATTTTGACCCTCTAATGAATCAGGCTTCCCCCAAGAGGAGGAGGTGCGCCCCTCTCCGGTCTCCGGTCTCGTCGCCGCAGAAGTACCTTCGCCAGGAGCCTTCGCCGTTCGGACAAGTGTCGTCCAGACTCACCACAGGTTGCCGTTTAACACATTTCTAATTAGTATTTTTTTGGGGGGCGCTAACTATTGTGAAAGGGAACCCGCGAGGCGTAGGCTAGAATTAACTTGCTCTGGTATGCTGGAATGATTGACCCACATTTTTCAAATTCATTGACAATGCTAGTTTATTTATCATGTTAAGACCGGTTCGTACTACGTGTTGACTGTAAAGTTATTCGTATTTGTGTTACCGTCACAGAGCGAATCCTGCACAACATCAAACAGGAGTATAAGCGTCTCAAACGACGAAACCTGGACACTTATTTCCAGCAAGTAGACGGCTTCTCTACTCTGGATCTTCACAATATTCCCAGTGGATCTTCCCTTTCAGGTAACATTTTAGTCTGATCATTTGGGCTGCAAAATTATCTCACAGCAACACTAGCATTTATTCACCTTTGACTTTTACAACTCAGATGCTGAAGATAATAAGAACACGGAAAACAGAATCTGCTTTGCATGGTCATATTTTTGGAGTCAGCATCCATCCAATTAGAACTGTTGTTTTTGTATTAGCTGTAAGATTTGTTCCCCGAACAGGTTCAGGCTCAGGCGCGTCCTCCCCCACCAGGAAGGAGCAGCCCTTATTTTCCCTGCGACAGGTTGGGATGATCTGTGAAAGACTAGTAAAAGAGCGCGAGGATAAAGTCCGGGAGGAGTATGATGAGATTCTGACCACAAAATTAGCAGGTACGATGTCCCCAAAAAACAAAACAAAAAAAAATAAAGGTGCTGCAGTTTGTTTCCCCACGATGAGTCATGTTAATCCTTTTTTTTTTTTTTTTTTATTTAATAATTTCCCACACCCAACAGAGCAGTACGATGCCTTTGTCAAGTTCACGCATGATCAGCTCATGCGGCGGTTTGGAGAACAGCCTGCTAGCTGTGAGTTTATATGTTTTTCATATTCTCAGTCGGTACGTATATGCTCCGCTACAAAAAAAAAGATCAAATACAAATCAATTAGAAACATAAAATTGAAATTTGATCCGTCTGTGCGTCCTGGTACCACACCCGTCCGTGAGCCAGTGGTAAGGGACCATTGATGGCTTAATCTGGGTAATCCAGTTTTTATAGAACCCACCTCCGGAGATTACAATTCACTGGAAGTTTCAGGAGTTTATAGCTTTTGTAACATCCTGTTACCAAAATTAAACGTCATCTGGTGTCGCCTCCCCTCTCTAGATGTTTCTTGAGTCAACATGAAAATATCTACTGGAACCTCAGTGGTCTACTTGGACTTTCTCCCAGCTGTGCCATATCGCCTTCCAGTGGACCAGATGGACTAGTCTGTGGTTTTCACGTTTTTGCTGTTGCTGCTGCAGTTTTGGAGGACTCCCTGCTGTTGATGTGTCCTAGGACCCTCTGTGACGTCCCATCAGTGACCTCGCAACATTTCTTTGGCTTTCTCTGGATGCCTTCGCATATTCCAGGACGACTGCCACTATAACGTTCTCTGGCCCTTTTAATTGAATTCTGTTCTCAATTGTTCTTGGTTTACGATTGTGAATTTTGTTTGTACATTTTGAGAAAGGGATTAAATGCCATGAAAGGAAGCTGTCAGACTAGATTTGATGGATCAGAAATTGATTTTTATGTCTTACACATACAAGCATTTATTGCATCTACATTGGTATACACTGTGCTTTTATTATTTTTATTTTTTATTCATAACACCAAAACATTTAGTTTGTAGTTACGGGAGGCTTAACTAATAAATTGTTTCAACAGACATAGTTGTGATGGCCTGGTTTTAATGCATATTTTGAAGACTAATGTATTTGTTTGATAATATTTTATTTACAACAACAACAGTTACTTGTCCTGCACATTTTTGGAAAAGTGAAAACAGCTGATATAAAACAAGATTTTTAGCAAGTATCTTGGCATTTTTAATTGAAACTCTTGACAGCAAGTTCAAATTGACTTGGGCATTTATGCCATTAGGCTAGCTAGTGTAGACAGTATAGACCACTAGTTTGGACACATCTCATTCAATGCGTTTCTTTATTTTCATGACTATTAACTCCACATGTGTTCATACATAGTTTTGATGCCTTCAGTGAGAATCTAAAATGTAAATAGTCATGCAAATAAAGAACTCATTAAATGAGATGGTGTGTCCAAACTAGTGGTTTGTACTGTTTCAAAAACGTTTCCAAATACTGTAAGTAAAAGACTGTCGGAGTGAACAGTTAAGATTTTTACTTAGTTACATGATTTAAAAGTTAATTTTTTAGGATACTTTTTTTAATTCTACAGTTAAAGTGTTCTGTACATAAACAACACAGGAGAAAATAAATACATATACTTACACACACATATATATATATAGGGTTTTTAAAGTATTTGAAAGCTTTAAAACGATACATCTAAGTACATCTAATTCAAATTTATATTTCTGATCGATCAACGTGCGTACCGTTGTTGACGTCACAGAAAAGCGCGATCTGATTGGACGGGATACCGGAAAAGCCATAACTAAACAGGAAGCGTAGTCGCGTCTCCGTTTACTAATCATGTGAAGGCATCATGTATATAGAGGTCTAATTGTTTTAGTTAATATATGTATATTCGTGTATGTATATTTTTAACTCAGCATATTTCGCACTCCAGGAATATGGTTTCTTTTTTCGGACGAACAATAGCAGCGAAGGTAATGAGATGTGACCGGTGCTATGCTAACTTGGAAGAATGAGTACCTTCAGGAGCAAGTCACACGTGGTTATCTCTCATTCATTGCTCTCCTCAGCCAAACTAATTGTGTTTGTTGTTGTTGGTTGTTTGTACTTCTGTGTAGCTGGGCAGGACGCTCCAGCAGTCTGACGACGTCTTCATACCTGCTCTTTCAGCTGTCCCAGTCTTTAAGAAACAGTTAAGCATCTTGTTCTTGCCCTCCACACCTTTTCTGTCACATGTAAAGGTTAACCCTTTACCACATTTTCCAAACCTTTGTGGAACTTTTCTCCTCAGGCAGACTGCTGACTTGAGGCTGTCAATTAGCATTTTAAGAAGTAATGGGGTTTTACCAGCGAGTGGAGACATCCAGGCGCAAACGGAACACTTGGCCAATCAGGTAGGATTGATCATACAGAAAAAAAAATCTGACTAGCCAGTATTCTTTTTTCCTCCTTTAAAAACAATGGTGTGAATACGTAAATGTATGGTCTCACAGTTCTGAGTTTAGGTGTTTGAATCCTTGTACCAGCCTTCCCATGTGGTGTGTGTGATTTTTATTTTTCTGGGTATTCTGTGAGGACAAAATTGAAGGAAGTAAACGTGTTTTAGATACAAGTGGTACCTTTCTTGTAAGTGCTATGTCCTCCTGTATATTTTTCAGCTAAAGCGGGACAGTGTGGTGGAGGATATAGCAGCAGGGAGTGCTGTAATTAATTTCAAAATTAATCGAAAACTTCTTGCCCAGGTTTGTAATATTATTTACCAATCTTATTGACTGCATCTCCTGTTCCTGACCTGTCGCCTCTGTTCTTTTGTTTTCTAGAAAATACTGGAACCGTTTGGAACAGGGCACCATGGAAAAATTGGGCTTCATAGTGAACTTTTTAATCCTCTTAAGAAGGGAACGACATTAGTAGAGTACAGGTATGTTTTCCAATACAACACATGCAAGGTCTTATAGTTTATCAGTAAGCAATAATCCCTTTATATGTTGTAGCTCTCCAAACATTGCCAAAAAGTTCCATGCGGGACACTTACGATCTACAATTATAGGTGAGTTTTTGGGAGTAATATGAAACACAATAATAATACTGTTGAACATCAGATGAGGGTAACATGGACTGTTGGTGCAGGAAACTTCATTGCCAACTTGAGGGAGTCTCTTGGGAACAAAGTTATTCGAATGAACTATCTTGGAGACTGGGGACTGCAGTTTGGTGAGCGATTTATAGTGGAAAAGAAATAATTTATAGTGTTGAACACATTCGCTGGTTTAATCAAATCATTCACTTTTGTAGAAATCTTCTTGAATACTGTACTTTTTTCCCCCTCAATTATTTTGCTTTCAGGTTTGCTGGGAACTGGTTTCAGCCAGTTTGGCAGCCAGGAGCAATTGAAAGAAAACCCTTTACAGCATTTATTTGAGGTGAATCTGCCTGTTCAGTGACTGGCCTACAACAGTAGCTTTTGTGTTTTTGCGGCATAATCAGGGTTCCCGCAGATCCTTAAAAAGTCTTGAAGAATTCATCCTAAAAACAATGCCTTAGTTGCCATTAAAATGCCTTTAATCTATCTTTTAAAAGTCTTAAAATGTTAACACGTGGTAAATAGGATATTATTTTAAATACCAGTTGTCTGAAATAAAAATAAACATTCATTTTCAAGTACTTGTAAAATGAAGATAAATGTCTTCTAAATTTGACATACAACAGAAAAAAGTCTTCACAACCCTGCCAAATTTGAATAATTAAAAAAAAGGAAAATAAATGAGGCTTCAAAATTGTATAAAACAAAAAGGGAAAAAAATCAAGCTGTGGAATTGTTGCATTTGAAGGCAGAGTGGTCTAAACTGCTGGATTTAGGCTCTGTTCATTTTAATGGCATGAGTTCAAATCCCACTGCTGCCAAATAATTTTTTTTCCAGAATTTACCCAAGGAACTGGCTAATTATCTCCAAAGATGCCACATACTGGTAATCAGTCAACTGTATCCCAGCGATTTTCATAACACTCAACTAGAAACAGCTGTCAATATGATGAGTATTCTATTATCATAAGATTGCATGTTGTACGTATGTTTTGCAGGTATACGTAAAGGTCAACAAGGAAGCAGAGCACGACGAGGACACGATGCTGGCGGCCAGGGACTTCTTCCGACAGCTGGAGCAGAACGAGAGCCGGGCTGTGTCACTATGGCAACAGTTCCGGGACATCACTGTGAGCGAGTATGGGCGTGTTTACAAGGTACAACCTGGCGCTGCGCCGCTCTGTTGTCTCAGCGTCAACTCCATATTGATGTGTTTACACCGTCAGCGGTTAGGGGTCCACTTTGACGTCTACTCGGGGGAGTCCTTTCACCAGGAGAGAGTCCGGGAGGTGGTGCGGCAGCTGCGGAACCGAGGCCTGTTAAAGACCACAGAGTATGGGCTGACATTGGATCAGTAGCCACAGTAATATGACAATAATATTTGACAGCTGACAACATTCTGTTTGTGTGCATCCTCAAGTCTCATAGATGACAGTTTTTTTTTTTTTCAGTTGTGCAGAGTAAAAAATGCTGTTGTAAATATGGTCTTATCAAAAGACGGGTTGCTGTTTTCCAGGAAGGGGACTGGTGTTGTGGATCTATCAACCGGAGACCTGAGCAATGTGTGTACTGTCCTTCGCAGCGATGGCACAAGCCTCTACATCACCAGGTTGCTGTCATTCTTAACAAATCCAAATGTAGAAACCACAAATCCCCGGTGAAACCTACAATTTCCCACCGACCATAAACATGATTTGTTGTTTTAAGTGATACTTGAAGGAGAGAGTGAAGTTGTGGTTTCATCAGTGGAATTCATTGAATTTTACTGTCTCTCGCTTTTGGGTGATATTACATGGCCATTGTAATCATCCTTTGATTTGTTTTTGTTTCAGGGACATTGCAGCAGCCATTGACCGGAAAGAAAAGTATTATTTTAATGAGATGATTTACGTGGTAAGAACAGTCATTTCTAATGACACTGTTAATTAAGGCACGACTGATTAATCGGCTGATATATTAGCGCTTTTAAAATTGACCCCCCAAAAAAAGGGGTCGATTTTTTTTTTTTTTTGCTGATTGTTTTTTATTACCCACACATTAACACATTACAACAAAAGACATTTTGTTGGCTGAATTTTTATTTATTTTTTTTGTCGCTTTTTTCCCTTGCTTTAAGGTTAAAACTAATTAAACAAATTACTGCCAAACTGTCAAATGTCCCTCCTGTTATTCATATTTTTATTGTCAAAGATCAAAAAGAAATCAACCATATTTTACAAACAAATCAGCCGATTAATCGGTTAAACGTGAACAGTGGAACCCAAGTTGAACTCACATGTACATTTTTTTTCCAGAAATGCCCATGTGCTATATCACATTCATCATTTACTGTAATGCATTTTTTTAAGCAATTGGATTAGTTTGCTGTTTGGAAAGGCCTAAAGAATAGTCAAACACAGTGAGCACACTCACAGAGGCTGCTTTCAACGTTCTCACACACCGAGTCGTCGGCATCATACGCCAAACAAACCAGCAGGCCCCGCCTCTTAAAGGAACATGCATGTATGTAGATGCTACTAATATAGGCACAGTTTTCCAGTCATTGTATGTATGCTCACAATCATTTTTTTTGTGTTCAAATACATTCACAATATGTTCAAAAAGTGTTTTTGATAAAATGTGTTTAAAAGTGCACGCTATCTCTTCTGCAGAGTCCCGTAAGTAAAATGTCATCCGTAATGGCCTTGGCTTAGGTCTTTTCTGTTTGCGCGCTGATGCCTATCAAACACAAAAGTAGATGTTTGTATTAGCCCTCATACAAACATTGCTCTTGTGCAACAACAGCCAGTCAATGTTTTCTTTTAGGGCGTCATGCGCGAATGCCAGTCATCATGTTCACATTATATTTCCCCTGACAGAAGTTGTTGTCTGTCGTTTGTGAAGACAGATAAAAGTCAAACACATCACTTCCAGCAATTGTTCCAGATCCTGCAAGCTATGGGACATTCCTGGGTTGACAGGTAGATGGAAGGACACTCGCAACTGAACACACGCACGAGAAGCTACATGTGACCTATAAACTGTCATAGATCTTATCAGTAGTGTGCAGAGCTGCAATACCAACAAGGGAGGTCCTCAGTTTATGAGTCCGAAATAAGTACTTAGAAGAAGTCAACGCAAACATTTTTTTTGTTTTCAAGAATATGTTCTATGCAAGCCCACTAGTTGAAACAGGGCTTTCTGATAAATATTGCATTTGTAGAATAAGTGTTAATCGACTCGTTTTTAGCCAATCTCTGGGGGGTGACCATTTTTGTCTTCAATTTCTTTTTGTCATGGGGGGGATTCGGTGTCATTATATTTGTCTTGTGTAGTAATGTTTTTAAAAGTGAAAATATTGATGATTTTTGCTCATTTTAAATCAGCTGGCCAATTTATCAGTCTGGCCTTTCTTAAGTCAGAGTGCTTTGGTGTGTTTCACTTAACTACGCTAACCCAATAGTTAAGGCATACTTACAGTGGATATTATTTTATAATTTGCATTGTGTATTATGTCTTGTACATATTAAATACACATCAAAGCTGAAATATAACCTTCCCATTTAGATCTTGCTGGTTTTTGCTGCACTACCCTGTAAACGAAACAAAGCGCAACAACTTTGGTTTGATGCGAAGCGTTTTGCGCAGGTGTCATCATGTGCCCTTCGGCCTGGTGAAGGGCATGAAGACCCGGGCCGGTGAAGCGATCTTCTTAGAGGACGTTCTGGACGAGGCTCGCGCGAGGATGTTGCACAACATGAGCCAATCAAAAAGTACAAGCTGCCTCGCCTTCATTCTTCTGCATTTGACTTCACTTGTCATATCTCCAACTGCCAAGCAGGCAGCCTCTACTGGTTTAATCTTATTTCTCAGGAAAATCTTATTTGATGACATTGTAATGTTTTCATCATCATTAATTTCTTGCAGTGACCAAGGAAATGGACGACCCAGAGGACACAGCGCAGAAAGTGGGAATAAGTGCGTTGATAGTCCAGGTGAACAACAACAACGCGTTGAGCTTCACTCTGGTGGCTTTTCGTATTTACAAAATGACGGAAGGTAACCAAAAAAAATCTAAATGTGGTTTAGGATTTTAAAGGTCCGCTTTTGGGGGACTACAAGTTTGACTGGGACAAGATGCTGCAGGCTCAGGGAGACACAGGCGTTTTCCTCCAGTATACGCACGCGCGCCTCTGCAGGTGCGTTAACGGACAATGAGTTGAGCCCATTTGAAGTTTGTTGCTAACCAAAACAGCAGCAATTTATTTGTTCTGCCCAGGCCCTTTCAGAAAATGTTTTCAACTCCAGTTTGCCCTGACATGAATGATAAACTAGTATTTTCCAAAATGCTTCTGTTAAAAAAATAAAAAAAATTACATGGCTCCCAAAACTGAAATTATGAACAAAAATAGTCTTAATCCGTGCTCCATCAGTTTGACACTAGTATGAACGTACACATTTACAATGTAGTTTGGAAATGATTTCAAACTAGGTTTAGAGCAGTTGAGAAACGTGGACTGAGTAACTACTGTACGCAAAAAGCCTCGTATGTACCTCTTTGTTCAGTTTAATACGGAGCAACGACGACATCGACGCCGCTACATTCGATCCGTCCCTTCTAAGCGAGCGGTCCGGCATCGCCATTCTTCAGCACCTCCTGCGGTATGTTCCAAAACTCTCGTCTTTTATTTATTCGGCGCTTGCCGATGAAAACGCCGCCTTGTGGACCCCCGCAGCTACGAGGAGGTGCTGTACCAGTCGGCGCAGGATCTGCAACCCAAACATCTGCTCAACTTCCTGTTGACGTTGTGGTAAGGGACAAGGATGTTACGGTGTGAGCAGGCGGGACACTTTGCAGCTGTTTGGAGATTGACGGGTTCTCAAACGGGGCGTACCCGCCGCTCTCTTGCAGCCACCTGACCGCCTCGGCGCACAGAGAGCTGCCCGTCAAAGGGAGCCCGCAGCGAGTCGCTCAGGTAAAAAAAAATAAAAAATAATCGTACAAAGGTCTGCTTGGTTTTACAAAATCATAGGAAAATCTTTTTATCCATACTTCACTTGGTGATCCCTGCCGTTTATCGTTAAAAATTATCAAGTGGTGACAAGACCTGGAGGATACAATTTCTATACATTTAATTAAAAAGAAACATCGACAATTCATTATTTTTTTTTTTACAAAGGCAGAACTTTGAAGTCATCTCTTTGGATTTTCTGAATGCTCACAGGCAAGGAAGAGACTTTTCAGCGGAACCTGCTCGGTCCTGGCCCACGGGATGAGAATTCTGGGCATGATGCCCGTTGAGAAAATGTAAATATTGAATTAAATCATGATTTCAATTATTTATAATAAAAACATTTTTGAGTGCTTTTAACTTGTTTTTTTTGAGTGATTGTAACAGCAATCTTTCACTTTCGAGACTGGTTTGACTTGTTTGGCACGGAAAATATGAAACAGTATTCCTCTGAACATTCAGAATACCAAATGGCATCTTTGTACATTTCGATTGAGTCAACTGACACAAAATAGATATAAATAGAAAACGCAAGAGATCTCCAACTGTGCACTGTCATGTGTACATTCGTAATTTATGGGATTACGCAAAAGCTGGGAAAAGACCCTTTGAAATCAATGACAAGTGCAATTGTTGGTCCTTATTTTGTTTTTCTAACAGTGCAAGCTTTGATGTTTAACAAAGGATCAGAATCCCACCGTGAGTTCAGGATACAAGTCCTCTGTCTTCACACACATAAAAAAAAAATAATAATAATCACATTGCCTCCTGTGAGTAAGTGGCGCTGCAGTGCTTCATTTACACATGGTGAAGACAGAGCTTTTAGAGAATTATTAAAAAAAAAAAAAAAAGAAGTGTTTATTCGGGAGAGGGTTGACAGGCTTCCTCCTCAGTCCAAGTGGTGGCGGGAGCTGACCCCCCCCGAGTTCTCTCGCCATTGATTCGGCGGACTCACACAGTAACCAGATTCTGTTTGGACCCCGTGTTTGGACGTTCCTGGCTGAGTGTGGACGTGTCTTGCTTCGGAAGGCCGTACAGATAGATGGACAGGCACACCAGAGTGGCTCCGGACACGAACGTGGGCGCTGCGGGAGAAAGCCGCCACATCAGGAAGTTAAATGGCTGGCTACACTTCTCACAAAAAGTGACGCAGATTTTGGTGGGACATTTTTGAACTTTGACAGGAGCCAAATGGCAAAAAGAGGCGTTTGATTCCCCAGGTTGACCAATTGAATGCATTCAAAAAATAACTTCACCTGTAATTTTGTACATAATAGGTTCATTCTCAAATTCGAAAAGTAATACCTTATTCTTTCATTTTGAATTGAACAACAGAAATGAATAAACTTCTGTACATCAACCCTTCTTGTCTTGACGGTACAACCCCAAAAATAGTTTCTCCGCGTCACAGCACGCATCCAAGTTTCACACCTGCAACAAAAGCGTGCGGCAAACACCGAATAGCCTGTTCGACCGCACAAACGTCTCACGACGGGCCGAGGAGATTATCTTACTTATATGCAATCCAAACAAGATGACGGACGCCACGGTGGAGAGGACGATGGCGGCCGCCGCCGAGAAGCCCTTCATGATGTTGTCTGTGTACTTGACCACGACGGACGTGTACAGGCCTCCCACGCTCGCCAGGACTGAGAGCCAGACGAAGTCAAGCGCGACCGAGAATGCCGACAAAGCCTCCGCTATTATTCTACTCACACACGACGAAGAACACCCAGGGCGTGTATCCGAAGAAGAAGCCTTTTTCCATGACCTTTGCCCCATCTGTCGCCAGCACGCCCATGAAGGTGACGGCGATACCCGACAGGTACATCTGGATGTTCCTCACCCACAGGGACGTGTCGGAGCTCTTCAGCACCTTCTCGAAGTACACGCCTGAAGCACAGTTAAGTGTCGTTACAATCAAAAGTGGCAGCGGACGAGGAGTCGTGGGCGTGGCTTGGCGATCGGCTACCTGCGAAGCCGGAGCAGAACACGGCGATAACGATGGCCATGAACCCAACGATGGGGTTTTGCTCAATCTGGACACAAGAATTGAAGATGACACAGGCCCAGTTTAGGTCATCCTCGATATCAGTGCTTCGTAGGAGTTGAATTGATTTAGTACATGACCGCAATTAATGGCGTGCCTGAATCGTGTTCGGAAACTATTTTTCATTTGACCGATGAGTGAACTATTAAGTCCACGGTATTTTCGTGACACAAAGCAGCAGGGAATGAGTGAACACTTGCGAAGCGGATGCGGTTGGAGGCCTACTTGGACTTTGGCGCCGTCTACGGGCTTCCACTGCACGAGGCTGACCCCCACGCACAGCATAAAGATGGAGAACCACTGCCTCTTGCTGAGGGAGCGGCTCAGCATGCAGACCATGCACACCGCCGTGCACGGGATCTTCAGCTGATATGTCACCTGCACACAGAAACATTGATTATGAGCCTGTCAATGATTTTTTTTTTTTTTTATTAATTGATGAATATGATTAAATAAAACATTCTAGCCAAATGTTCATGCCTTTATAATATGAAAACAGTACATTAGTTCAAATTCACAGTGCAGAAAATACACAACCATGATTCAGTTGTTGGTTTTGTCTTTATCATGTACAAGCTAGTCTCTAGTTGCCTGCAGTCTGCAAAGTACAAGATGACGATCAAATCGGCCAATCGCGATGGGTGGCTGATCAGTTGAGTGTTCTGAAGAGGTGTCGCAAATCACACAAGTGGGGTGGAAGGAAGGGAGGCCCACAAAAGTACCTGATAGAACAGGAACCTTCCTGCTAATAGGTCCTGCAAACAGGCTGAGTTTACCTGATAAACTGCAGCATCGAGGTTACTCAATGCCAGGAAGGCCATGTTGTTCTGGATTGCGTACACCACAGAGGGTACACTCAGCTTCAGCAGCCCTCTGGGGTTGCAGAGCACGTGCTCCTTTATGGCATGCAACAGCTTTCTTGGGCTTCCGGATTCTCTGGGAAGAACACATAGAGTAGTTGGGAAATTTCAAAGTAAATCAAATATAGGGGCGGGGGGGGGGTCAGAGGAAAATCTCACCCCCTCTTTTGCGGACAGGTACCGAGAAGCAAAGGGCTCGAGTACAGGTTTACCTTGCCAGCATCCCAGTGCTCAGTATTAGCTTGCTGATCTCGGTGAGGCACACGGCGGTGGTGGAGAAGTACAAGTCCCCGGACGAGATAGTCCTCGTGTAGCGTAAAGCCACCGTGTATGTGGCCGCTACCAGAGTCATCACTGTCAGGCAGTACAGCTTGAACACCAAACTCACATTCTCTGGGGGGAGACGACGCCGTTAACAACTCGTTATTGTACTCAATTGCTGCAAATAACATTTCAATCAATTGCAACTAGCGTCTTAAGAGTTGCTGTAATTTGGCTAACTTGAAGTCGCCGCGACGGTTAGCATTGGCCAGTTAGCTGAATAGAAACAAGGTTGGGGGGAACTCACCGCTGCCCATTGTTGCTGAGGCGTGTGTCCGTCCGTGTTACGAGATTAAATAATCTTTTTTGCCGTGAAAAACCAACACGCCGGGGAGAGGGCACAATCTTAATCGCGTTGCATGACCAGTCGCAGGCAGCTCCGTCTGGTCATCTGCACCTCCTTCACAACAGCACTGGTATGCAGTTACATTCGTCGGCATAGAAATCAGCACGTCGGGCAGGAAAATGACGGAAGAACACACTTCAAAAGCCGATGTATGGACAAGCCGATTCTACATGTTGACTCGGCTGAACACGCCCCCCAGACGCTCCTACAACGACTCCGACTAATTTAGTGTTAAAGGTTAAACGTTGTGGACTTGAAAAAAATACAAATTTAAACTGAAAATGCATGTGTTGATTTAGAAAATTGAAATATTTAACAATGTATTTGAAAATAAAATAAAAAAAAATATATATATATATATCAAAGTGTGTGGTTTTTTTTCTGGTTACATTTTGATTCACTTTGGAGTAAGTTATTTTCACTCCGATATGTTTTTTGACACTTAACTTAAGGTCCAATTTTTTTCATTTGCACATTTTATCTTATCAGATTTAGGTCTTATTTTTACAGTTTCAAATGCGCCAGAGAAGTGACGCCACTGGCGGCCATTTTACGTTGCCAATCGCTTAGCCCACCTAATTTGAATACGTACATTGATTTCTCCGTGTCTTTTCCACTTTATTTTCTGTCTCAATGACGAAAAACGCCACTGTGTATGGCATACGGTTGTACCAATAAGTCTATGAGAAGCTTTACATTTTATCGGTAAGAATGCGATTTTAAATGTTCACAGTGACATGTAAACCTCTCTCCAAGTCACAATTGACGATACTGACATCATGTACTCTGAATGGTTGATGCAAACAGTGAAAATTGGTCTTTCAATAAACACCACCAATTAGTCAAACAAACAAAAACCCGTAACCGGGCTTGAAAGTGTCATTTCATTTACAACATCTAAAAAAAACAACTGGCCAGCATTAAAAGAGCACAATGTGCTAAATCACTCTCCTGTCGCCCTATATGCCAGGGAGGGGCGAAAAGTATTCCTGAGAGAGAGTAGCAGGAGGCGCTGGGCGAGAGAGATCTATATAATCTTCCAACACCAAAAGGCGAATATAAATAAAATATGAATAATATATTTCCCTTAATAACAGGGCTACTGTTGTGTGCACGATACGGTGTTATTATTGTTTGAAGAGTCGTTGCACAAGTTGTCAAACACGATTTTCTTTCCATTTGAATTGAGCTTTCTCATACATTACAGTCGTACACATTCTTTGACCTACGGTAGATACTGTGACATCATAGGATAACATTTTTGCTAGCCAAATGCCTTTGCGATCTCCTGTCCAGTCGGTGGCGATATGCACCAAGGAGATGTAAACCGAGATGTAAAATATTGAAGACGAAGAAGAAGCAGCGGCAGAAAAAGAAAGGTATACATCCGGTTCAAGTTTCCAGGTGACTGGCAGCTGTGTTTTCAGTGAGTAATTTATCTTTTTTAAAACTGTATATTTGCCATTTATATACAAATGTATGTATGTTCACTATTTAAGAGCATAATTGCGACATTGAGGCCTTCTAGTTTGTTTCGTGTTGCTCGCTACATCAAGAGAAGCATGCTCTCTATTGTAAAACAATATCAACAAAGGTGGCTTGTCAGCTAGAGTTAGCACGTGACTTGAATGTTGTTTTGTATGTTTTCCAAACCAAAGTGTCCACAATGGAAGAGTGATGGCTTCACATATGGGGAAAGATTTGTCTCAAAATGATTCACACGGATGCATCCGTGATTTTCACGTGTTTTTCAGATCCACAAATATTTGTGATTTTCACAAATGTATGTCACTTAAATAACTATAGTTATTTATAATTTGTTTTATTTATAAATACATATATATTATAGATATTTATGTTTTTGAATTGAAAGATTTATTTGCACCAAAATGTGCTTTTCAGATCAACAAATAGATTCGTTGTTTTAACGTGTTTTTGTTGTGTGTGCATTTATCATGACTTACCGTGTAAATATTCAATTTTGCGTGTGAAGTGTCGAATGTGCGTTTGTGGATCAGCAGGCACGCCGTTTCAAGATGTTCTCACACGCACACACACGGGTCTCAGATATTTACATGTGTGGAAAGGCAATACCTAATCATTCCGCTAGAAGGCAGTGTTGCTGTTTCCATTTAACAGGAATGCGCTATATTTCGTTTTTTGTTTAAAACTTCGAAATTGAAAAACGGAAAGCGAGCCATTATCTGATCTTTTATTATGTGTTTATTTGACACAACTCAGGGAAACAAAATACGACCGCAATTTGGGTCCGTGTACCTTACGTTGATTCTATTTTTAATTGTGAAACGCAAATAAAAAACAAATTTAGGGTTGTATTTTCAATTGTCATTTTTGAAACAAAAATAGGATATTCATTTTAACGCCCCTTTTAAAAATAAACTACAAAATATGTGGAGTTTTCTGGAAAGGGCCCGAATTTCCGTATTTCCAGTTTCAATTCAGGAAGCACAGGAAGTAGTGTAATAGCCACTTGCTTTGCTTTAAGAGCGAGAAAAAGTTGGCTTGACATTCTGACGTTCGACACAGTATTCAGTTAGAGTTAGGGACCGTCCATAAATTTTATGCGCGATGGTATCAAAAATTGACAAAACTTATCCAAAATGACCTATATAAAATACAATTTGAGGTGTAGTAGTTAGAGGCTTTGCTTTGCCACCTAATACAGCAATCAGAATGAGAGAAAGTGTTTCACTTGATTTTTTTGTGAATATTTGTCCGTCTCTAACTCGTGAATATCGAACGTCAAGCCAACTTTTTCTCGCTGAGCTGCACCCCAATTGTAATAAAATGGTAGAAATGTTCGCATCCGACAGATTTAGAGCGACCATTTCTCTTAAATTGAATTAAATAATCCTTAGGGTTTGAGGGACACCATTGTGTTGGTAGCTGTAAGTATGGGCTCCACTAAATAGACGAGACTGTGACGGCTCCGAATTGAAGGGCTTGCAATCGTTTATTTTACAAAGTCAAAACAGTAACTCCCCTGGGCCACAAGAGGGCGCTCAGGGCGAGCGCATGCATTTAGTCTCTACGTGTTCTACCATAACAACTATGTCGCCCAGACTTCAAATTTGTGCCAAACCGAATCTACTTCTGTTAGCGCTGCCGTTGAAGAGAGGCTAAAGCAATCCTTCCGGGTAAAGGACCTCTGGTCACTTTGTAATCAAGATTTTAAAATATCCCTGCATTTTGGATTAACATATTTTGGATTCTTCGCGTTTATCTGGGAATGCAAAAAATAACAACAGGAAAACGATACATAATCCAATTTAATAGCTATATTTTTATGCAAAACGGCTCGTATTTTATTTTTTTAAGCTCCAATTATTGAAAAACACCCCGTTTTTTGTTTTCAGATTTGCGTGCCTAAATCGGAATTAGAATGAACGGAAGGTACACGGACCAATTTGTTTCACTCAAGCTTGTTTTGCCTTGACACGGGACGTTCTTCTTCTTCTCCACCTCTTTGTCCGCTGCTCCAGCGGCGGAGAAGAAGTCGAACGGCTTACTTGTACAGGAAACATCCAAATCGCCTGTTAATGTTTTTTTCCATTTTCCATTTCTGCTGCAAAATTGGAAAAATATTTCTTATCCGTTTTGATTCATTTTGTTTTTTGGAACGAATATTGAGAAAACATTTCTTACTACCCATATTGTTTGAAAAAAAAAAACAACTAATGATCAAATGATATACGGATTGTTGGAGATAGAGACACTGCTGTCCAGCGGACTGAAGGGGGATGGCCTTTCAACACGTGAATGTTGACAACTGCTGTGTGTGGGGTTGATGACACCAGAGTATATTTTCACTCGCGTACCACTCCCACAGGGAAAAAAACAGACTACAGTATAAAAAAAAAAAAAAAAAAAGTTAAAAAAAATTGAATAAATCAAAATCCTGTCCCAACCGGTCCGGGTGAAAGCGACTTCGAAACCGCCCCGCTCCGTTCAGCATATCTCCCACTCCCGTACCGCTCCCTATTTTAGAGGTCATATACATTAAATAAATAAAGTTGCATTTTCCTAATTTATTGAAAAGTTTGTTGCCCCCCTCTCTCCTCAAAGACTCTCAATATTTTCTCAACATTTTTTTTCCTACTGCAGGGCTTTTGCGCTTTTTCAGTTGGTCGCACCAGCACAGGATCTGGTTGCGTCCTTTTTTGGTGTGGTCCAGCATGACCATATTTGCTGATGTATACTCGTCTCAGTTGGCATACTGTAAAGATTGACAGTGACTCAATTAAGATATATTAGCAAAATATTTTGCTGTAATAAGAACTTTGTTTTGCAGCAAGCAGCGGCTGACAAAACAGGTCCATTTTTTATATCACTTGAAAAGAAGACACAAAGGAAAAACTTCAGACCTCAGTAAAAAGGTGCGAAATGAAAGCTGACAATCACAAAGCTAAAAATCGTCAAATTATTTTAATTTGTATTAGTTCAACAAAATACTCTAAGGATACTGATTACAATGCTTTTGATAACATACACAATACATGGTTATATTTTTTAGCACCACAAAAGACCACCAAAAGATTTGTTGATTTATTATTTAAGACATTTGGGACATGGGTATAACAAATCATAGACTGACGTTTGACATCCCAGAATGAAGGATCGAAGCATGATATAGGCCTATATGAGACTATTGCAGAGTGATAGAAAGCCCACATTGTTTTGATTTTTGTAGTTATTAACATTTTAATGCATTGATGCACTTATTTCTGTTCGAGTGTAAAGTGCTCGACTGTATTTGAACGCACCTGGCGTCTCGGCCAGCGCGAGCGTTGTCAGTGTTTAATGTGACGTTCCCGTTATAATCCGTTTGAACCAGCGATCGCTGCTTGTTAAATTCGACGTTAACGTGGCAAAGTACACACCCAGACTCGGATATTCCGAGACGACCGATTTTCCATGACGCGCGTCACACGGGGTTATTCCGCCTTGTGCGCGCAGTCCGACACAGTTGGAGCGACTTTGCCGTTTGCGCGATTGAAATGCCAGCTTCCAGTGTGGGAATATCTTGGAAACGGCATGACGTTTGTGTCAAAAAGAAATGAGGGTGTCCGCTGAGCCACAAACGCACCTTCGACAATTCACCCGCAGAGTCATGATAAATGCACACACAACATTAAAAACACATGTGAAAATCACCAATATATTTGTGGGTCTGAAAAACACGTGAACATCGCGGATTCATTTGTGTGACTAATTTTGTGTCAAATCTGTCCCCATGTTCACCTGCTGCTGGTCGTCTACCTGCACATCTCACCATCAACATATTCTTCAAAGGTACTGCATGCTGCTTGTTCCTTCCATTTTCTTATGTTGTAGCATTATGCCTCTGGTGGTTCGAGAGGGTCAAAACATTAGGGACACCGGCACAGTCTAATGACACCCAATGTTGTTATTTTATACATATACTTTTAGTTGATTTAAATCGTGTCTGTTAGACCTATTAGAAAAAAATATTGAAGTACATTAAAATATACAGTTTATTTTTATGTAAATTTTACACTAATTTTACAATACTTTAATGTTTAAAATTAATGAATGTGATTTCTCTGTATTAAAGCAATCCTTATTTTTTCTTGAATTCAAAAGTTCTCAGGTGCCTAAGAGAATGTTTTTACTTACCTTGACAACCTGGAGCTTTGTGACTACAGCTAGGGCTGCTCAGTGTTGATAACTTAGTATCTTTTTTGAAAAAATGTTGTGACTTTTCTAACCCCTCTTTGTTAAAAAAAAAAAAAGTGGCAAGTTATCATGGTTAAATAAAATTAATAAAAATCTAAAACTGAAATAAAATAAAAATACTTTTACAAAAATGAAAAAAGTCCCCCCCATCTGGGTTCAGACGGCAAATGAAGCCACCACTCTGGTGAGCACCCATAAAGATTGATTGTAGAGGCAGTTTTTAAAGAGAGCTGTCCAATTGTATGTTGTCAATAAATGTCATGTGTTGGGGCGTGACGTTGCCAGACAGAAAGAGCCTCCACCCCAACATCAACAACTTAGCCAATCCTTTGAGTATGCGGTGCACAGGTGCAGCTTCACTGAGAGGCGTCTTGAATATGTTGCCTTGCTTTTTTTTGTGCTGGCGATTGCAGTAAATAAAAGTCATTAAATAGATAAGCCATTCGTAAATTCTATTGTATATAAATGTAAACACTCAAAATAAATTAAAAAAAAAACCCACTAAATTAAGAATGTCACATCTAAATTGATCCTGAAAAAAAAAAAAGTTAGTTCTGTCAAGCGATTAATTTATTTAAAGCAATTAATGCAAAATTTAACATAAATCGTAATCACATTTTTTCAACTATAATTTTATATGAAGCTTGTAACTGATGTTTACTTTAGCTAAATCTTGGAATTAAAAAGTAGAGTATATTTCGATTCAGAGGCTGTTCAAATAGCTTTCTTTGGTCCTTGAATATGATTCATTGAGTATGTGGGGATGGAGCCTTTTCTTTTTCTTCTTCTTTGGCTTTGGAATGACCTTCCATTCAATGTTAGGCAAGCCCCCTCTCTGTCCATTTTTTAAAGCCTGTTTGAAGACACATTTCTAGTCTTTGACTTTTGATCCGTGTGAGACTGACACTTTTCTGCTGCTTTCTGGTGTCTACTGTAAACAGGAATTTGTGTTTTAATTTATTGCGTTCACTTGTTATATGATTGCTATTGTAATGTAAAGTGCTTTGTCACAGCTGCCACTGTTATGAAATGCGCTATATAAATAAAGTCGAATGGTAAAGAATACAACTGTTGAACGATACGCCAAAGACATATTTTGGATTTCTCCAATGAGCAACTATTTAAAATAAAACTACATAGAAGTCCATCTTTGTCTGTCTTTGTGCCAGTGACTCTCCTCTTTAGTTTGTCTGCTTTGTGAGCAGAGGTCAGCTGCCACAGGATTGAAATAAAACTGAGTTCATTTTTTTTTTTTTTCACGCTTTATGAAATTCAAATTGATCCCCGGAATGAACGCTTTAATTTTCACAGCCCTAATTTGAGTCAAAAATTTTATTAATGGACAATTTAATCTGCTATTTCCCCAATTAATAATTTTACATTCTAATGCAAATGATTATTTGGGCCACAGGGAAAAAGAACAAACAAAAATGTGGAATCTGTAAACTTGACAAGTTTTCTACTTTTGATAAAAGTTGTAGATTTTGGAAATGTAAAGTAATATACTTAATGTAGTGTTGTAAAATGACAAGTGTAAAGTGGCATTTTTACAAGGGGAGGTAAAGGAATGTTACCGAGGGGATGAGATTGCTGCCTGTTGGAGTAGCTTTAATTTTTGTGAATGTTTGAACAATATTAAACTACTCTTAACACATGGGCGGAGCGTTTTCAGTTGGAGGACTTTGAGGCCCTGCTTGACCAGTTGATTGAAAGGCGCATGAGTAGCTCATTGGATGTCAGGTGTGGAGAGAAATGCTTGCACCAACTGATTGCTCACACAGATGCATGACGTGTGTGGGCACACATTTGCAAATGTTAAGTCAAACTATACCACCTTATTTTACTCATAAGATGACTTGAATCTTGAAATAGACAATTTAAAACTTTTATATACAGAAGAGTGTTACTTACTGCTTTTATTTTCTGCCTGACCAGATGGACGGAGGAGGCTTCGTGCTCAACGGTGCAGCCGATGGACTTGTGGGACACGCGGAAGGGAAGGCCAAGCTGCATTTGGACCGCTGTGAGTATTGAGCAGTGTCGTGTGCTTGACGAGCTCATGTGTGATGTCACATCGCACCACAAGGTGGACGTGAGTGCACTGAACTTCAACTTCTGTTTCATGCACTGCCACACCATCTTCAGACACTTCTGGGCCTATTTTTGAATGACAATGATGTGGGCCAAGTGAGTTAAAAAATAATGTCATGTTAAAAAAAAAAAAGTCTATTTTTGACTAATTTGGCTCACATCAGTGCCATTTAAAAACATGTCCAGCAGTGTGTGATGATGGTGTTGTGCTGTGCACTTAGTTTTTGTCCCAGTGCGCTCACGTCCCCCTTTGGTGCCATCGCCAAAGTGTGTGCACGTCATTTGAAGTAAGTGACATCACGCATGAGCGCGTCAAGCAGGCAACACTTAAGCTGCTTTCATCGTGGATGTCTGTGTGTGCAACTTGAGTTAGCTCACACAAACATTGACTGGTGAAATGCTTTCAAATGGTCATGTTAGCTTCTCTGTCCAATAAATAGTTCAAGTTGAATTGCAGTCTTTGTGTTTTATTGGTAAATCTGCCCTCATTTGAAGCCTTTCATGCGTGTCGGTTGCTGCAGTGGAAAACTATTCCAAAGGCCGCTTGAAGTCTTGAGGTGAGAGTTGCACGTCAGTCTCGACTACTGTGGACACAAGTGTCACATTACTACTCCTGTTTGTCTCCTCACGACTCAAAACTTGAGCAGTTTTTAAATTCATCGAGCTTTGGGTCGTGTGAGATTGAGGGGAATAGTAAAAGACTTGTGTCTCATGTAGTGACTGAAGTGCAACTTTGACCTGAAGACTCAAAAGTGCCTTCCCAAAACCTATCTGCTGCTAGGACCGCCCCTAACTCCGCCCAATTTTGAACCCACCAATCACGGTGCGGCTCGAATTTGCATAGCCAATCAGAATGCAGTAATTTGCATAGCCACGCCCACTTTTGCAAATCCGACCAATCACAGCGCTTCAAATTTGCATAACCACGCCCACTTCCAGCTCCACCAATCACAGCGCTTCTAATTTGCATAGTCCCACCCACTCTTCAACCAATCACTGCCTTTTATCCACATTGCTCCACCCACTTCCAGACCCATCAGCGAATCAGAAGGCCTCATTCCAGCCTTGCCGCACCCACTTTTGAAAAAAAAAAAAAACTGGGGAAAAAAAATTTGAAAAAAAAAAATTGGAAAAAAAAACGGGAAAAAAAATTTGAAAAAATGTTTTAGGTTTTTTTTTTTTTGGTTACTTTGCTTTAAGCAAGTTTTTTGTATTGTGTGTGTAAGAATGAAGTTAAGAGCATAAGTGTTATTTGTAATCAAGCTTTATTTCTTTTGCAGAGTAGACAATCGCAAACAAACAAGTTACAAGTTGGATGACAGTGTGCTCGGCCAGCAAGAAGATGACAAAGTTGCAAGTCGGATGACAGTCTGCTCGTTGCCAAGTGCTGAAGTGGTCGGCCAGCGAGAAGACAAAGTTGCAAGTCTGATGAGTCTGCTGGTTGCGAAGTGGTCGGCCAGCGAGAAGAACTTCGGCAAGTGTGGACCTAAGACAAGAAAAACATCTGTGAGTCAAAAGTTAAGTCAACGTCTGGTGCAGAAGATGTTTGGGACTGGAAACCTACCAGCGATCAGGACTCAAGTCTTCACAGGTGCGTTATGATGGAAGATGCTCTTGTTCCTTGCTGCCTAGAAAGGGGACAAAACAAAAGTATTGGGTCAGAAAAGTTGGCACAAGGATTGTGCAGTGAAAAAAAAAAAAAAATTCCAGAGCTTACCGTCCAAATGTAAATGTCTCCCATTTTTTTTCTCAGGCTGTCTCCAAGTTTGGCTTCAGCACCTCGTGGATGAGCAAGGTAGGCAAACGTGTTGCTGGTCTCGGCTATGAGCAGGTACTCGAACGTGCTGCACACAAGAACAAAATCATTCAACTTTGTCAAGACAACTGGAACATGCTACTGAAATGAAATGTTCCATTTCTTACCAGCAGAGGATTCAACTTTTGACTTTGAGTTAGGTTGTAGTTCGTAGCACTCCAGTGGCGCCATCTGCAGGACAAGGAACATGTGAGAAAACAATTGTATTACCAACCTGACATGCGGTGATGTTTTACTGTACGCTTCTGCAGGAGCTCCTCTTTGATGCAGTCACCTGGAACATCCTGGCAAGCTTCATGACGTGCACCGTTCAGGTTGACATGTAAAGACCGTCTCCTCGTCTCTGCATGGTGAAGTCGTCTGTTGGCCAGCGTGTGGACCTAAAGACAAAAAGTTAACTCAAACAATTATGGCATCAGCAACATGCCATGAATGTACAGTGTTTCATTTTTAGTTGACTTTCGGATGTTTTGATCCACTGTAGACTGGAACCTTCCACTGCAGCAGCTGGTTGAGCTCCTGAAACTCTGGACTGGTGCAGAGTCTTCTCCCAGATGGACAAACAACGGACCAGACAAGCTGCTTTTTTTAGTACGTTTATTTGCATGTCGTAATATTGAAAATTTAGGCATTTTTGAGGACCTTCCACATTTACGGAGAATTTTCTTTGCCCAGCAGGCGGAAGAGTCGCTGGCGGCACTCTTACTGGAAGCTGCAGTGCATGCCAAGTCCAAGAAGAAGCAGGAGAGTGTTCTTTTGTAGCCTCTTGAACCGGTCAGCAAGTTGATCATTGCGCCACCTAGAATAACAAAAAGCAGTCAAGTACTTTGATTCATCAAGTTTGTCTTTTGCAACAGGTCCAAACCTTGTTGAAGAGGAGCTCGACTTCACAAGTTGATCCATGCTGGTCAGGTTCTTCAGCGCAACCTTGTGGAACAGGATTGAAGATCCTGTTCCTTGTGAGTCGCTGGCCTGTCAGTTTTCCATTGCGCCCACCTGCAACACACCCGCTTCAAATCAGCAAGCTCTTTAGGAGCCTCATCATTTGAACCAGGTGTGTCGCAACAGGGAGAAAGCGGCCGTCAAGGAACAGGATTGGAGAGCCCTGATTAGTGACTTTCCTGCAACTTTGGCAAAACTGCAGAGGAAAAAAAAAATGCTCACTTGATACACCGCCATCTTGTTTCACAGCTCTCAATGAAGCTCTGGGATTACTGCAGTAAAAGAGGGGGAGGACAAACAAAAAGCAGAAGTTTGGCTGGGACACTGCTGGAAAGTCCCATCAGGTCTCCTGAGCCTCCTTCGGTGACATCCGGAATCCTGGCTGGTGCTTCTTCCTGGAGTGATACTGCAGCAAACATTAAAGTTGACATTGAGCCACAGTTTGGCTGTAGCCGCAGGTGCTTCCACTCAACCGGCAGGTAAACGAGCTCCCCAGAAGCTGCTTGAGTGGAAGCACCTGTGGCGCAAGTCAAACTGTGGCTGGGTTTTCACTAACTGGACCTTGATTTGACACACCTTTGTTGATTGAGAAGATCACAGGAGGCCCCTCGGTCAGCTCAAGCTGAAATAATTAGTCAAACATTTGCACATTTATAAAGAGTGTGTATTTTACCTGGGAGGAGAGCAGAGCTGGACGCCTCTTCAACAGCACTGTGGCCTGAAAGAAAGGAACGTAAGCATTCGACTTTGAAATACTCAGCCTGACATTTTGGTTGACATGCAAAAGTCTCATGACGCAGTGTCCCAAAAAGACAGGACGTCAGCTATTTTAAGGGTCATGTGGGCCATTCTGTTTAAGAACTCAGCATGTAGACAGAAATAAGAATCAACACACAGTCAGATACTTGATTTAGTCTGTTTAATAATGATATCTTGTATATGAAAACACAGAAATTGTGCCAATTTGCAGTCAACCTAGCCCTTCTGTTGTAGATGGAAGCCTGTGGACAGAAATGAGATGGTTAACACGCATGCATGATAATATACTTGATTTATTCAGTTTAATTGTGAAGTGTTGTCTACTTACCTTCGGCAAAACGGCACTTGCGTGCAGATGCTGGAAAAGGTTTGAGCAAACGCTTCGTTAGTCATCGTCACACAAAGTAGCCGCATTACTGTTGAATGAACATTAACTTAGCCATGAATAAATATTTAAATGATTGCGTTCATCCATTTATCTGTATGCACGCTGCAAAAACGCGTTTTGGTGTAATTTAAAGTCGTAGAAAGCGTTCATTACCAACGCTAGGGCAAACACTTTAGCTTGCCATGTTAGCAAGGCGTGAGCACGCCGAAAGTGATTCTTAAAGTTCAAAGTGAGCAAAAGCAGTGAGTTTTAAGAGGCTATTAAAGACTGAGCACTCACCTTATACGTTTTCGATGATCTTGTGGAGATGTGTGCGGAGCAACTGGTGGAAGAGGACGACGCGAGGCTGTCAGCGACCTGAGAAAGAATGACTGTCTCCCTTTCCCCGACTTAAATAGGTTTCCGGTGATGACGTCACTTCCAGAAAAAAAAACAAAAAAAACTTATTTTTTACAGAAAGCAAAGTAATCGACGCTGGTAAAGATGTTGCGTTACATTGAAAATGCAGGAGCGAAATAATGGAAACATTGTCATAGATGCTTGGCGGGGCTCGAACACGCGTTGTCCGCATATGACATTCCGGCGTATACCACTTGTCTATCGCTCAGTTGCTTGGTTTGTCTCTCATAATACTATATATCAGACATAATGACATAATGAATGCGAATGTAAATTAATGCATCCATACATACAAACTACTCGAAGGGTTGAAGAAGATCTGACGTGGTCGAATGGTTAGTGTCTTGACTTGGTCTGCAGGAGACCCGGGTTCGATTCTTGCATTGTTCTCCATTTAATTTGTAAATGGAGCAAAGAGTGAGGATCGAACCCGGGTCTCCCGAACACCAAACCAATTCTTATACCACTCGGCCACCTTAGGCGAGAAAATTCGAAATTTTGTTGTGGATTTATCGGATTATGGTCAAAGGGTCTATCCAGCCATTGCCGGAACCGCTTTTCCTCAATTACATGAAAAAAGTTAATGTAATTGGGGAGGTGGTTGACATCCCTCGTGAAGTGGTCAGTACACTACTGACATTCCACGTGGACTGTGTGATGACACTCAAACCTTACAAATAACCCCCACACCACCAGTGTTTACTACCACTAACTTCATGATGTCATCCATCAGGAGAGAGTTTGCAAAGTCAACTTGGTTTGAAATTAAAGACGAACATGACAAAGAGGCAGTATAGTTTGTTATGTTGCTTTATTGGTGATCGTGAAGAAAGTGCTTGAATAAAACACACGTGTCTTCTTGTCTGCTTCAGTCACAAACAGTTCGTGTTTTAGTTTCAAGATGCTTTGTCGATAAAAGCAACTCTGCTGGGAGGTTGAGAAGCGTCTTGTCTCGGTTGGGGGGAGTGAATGGGTCGCTACTGGTCCGACGGGTCTGTAGCCTTCACCTGTAACACACAACGCAACATGATGAAATCCAATTTAATAACTATTAACACTATTGCGGAGAAACATGGGAAGACATTCCAAGGGCCCCCCAAAGTATTAAGTGTCATCGGGGATATACACCACCGCTCATCCAACCAACCCCTACCCCCCAAAACCACCACCTCCAAACCAAATTTACCAGTGTGTGCGTGTAAAAGACGAGCAAGAATAAACTACGACCAAATTGGTAGGACCAATCGCCACCAAAATTAATGTGCACATCTCAACTTGTGCCCACATAAATCTCTTAAAATATCAAAGCAAATCGCCTCACTATTGTATGGACATTAAGCGTTTTCATCTTTGAATGCGCATATATGGAGAAGAAAATTGTCCATAATATCTAAAATATTGGTGCGATCCTTTTGATATTGACAAAACAAGTTTTGAACTCATGCCAGATCGAACATGTTTTTGTTTGCGACGAAAAGGATTCCTTAACTCTCTGAAAGTAATTACAAACCAGGATTTTGCCGGCCACCCAAAAGAAAAGCGATCGACGAAAAAAAAATGTCTACCTCTTGCTCACCGCTATCTGTTGCCATGGTTACAAGGCATACACATCGTAGTCGTTTCGCATTCTGAAGATAGCTTCACATTTAAACGCAGATGTAGTGTTGATTCCTGCGTCCTCGATAATAGTTACCACAGAATAAGATAAGTATACAACACCATGAACTGCTCCCTGCGTGCTGTTTAAATGTTTATTTACCGTAACATCGGCTCTAATTTTGGGTGGCATGTCCGCCTTTTACTGTATGATAGCATTTAACTAGCGGACGTTCGTTGTTTCATCACTTGTTTTACACGCCAGTGTTGCATGGAACAATAGCTTGGAGTGACAAATAACTTGAAGTGAGAACTTTTGCCTCTTAGAAGTGGTTGAAAAGTGCCCTACCCTGAGATCATCTTGAATGTAGTAGGTCGATAAGAACACGTTAAGTTAATTTGGCTGAATTCAGATGACTACTACCGTTTGACTATTGTACACAGACTTGTGTATTGTACATACATACATATTTGACAAGATCGATATCATACCTCGGGTCAGTAATCCAGTCTTCCTGTTGACGTTTCTAAAGATCCAAATCTGCAATCACACGCAATTTCCCCCACATTCGCCTGCCTGTCTAAAGTCTAAGTGTACTTCTCCATCGCTACAAATCGTTAAAATTCATTTAAAACTTGTAGTCGCGTAAACTATCAAAACATGTACACTCACTAGCTGCATTCGCAAAGGCGAAGCACGCCCCGCCGCATGGGAATGTGGGATATACTACTGTTTCTCGCTCCATGGTCGGAGCACACCATTGTTAACAAAAACAATACAGAACCCAATTTCAGTGTTCTATGTTTATGCAAAATAGCTCTTATTTTTTAAACCAGCTAAAATTGTTTGTTGTTTTCAGATTTGAGATTGAAAATCGGAAATATAATACACGCAAAGTCCCCAAATTAAATATCAAATTCCTTTAATGTAATCTCAACGGGCTATTTTCTTCTTTGCATAGTGTTTTATTTTACTGCATTACTTCTAGTACATTTAGATGTTTTTATGTCTAATCAGCAGCCATGTCAATTTAATGCCACGGCATCTGGGTTCAAAATGCCGCTCCAGAAAATATTTGTTGAAGCCATTCACTTGTTTACTTAGGCTTATTGAGAATAGCAAACATGAAAAGAACAATTAAAAAGCAAAGGTGTGTCCCTGTAAGGAGTTTATTCTTGGAGCAATGATGAAACTGAATTGGAATCTTGTGAATCACTTGCAATGTTTAATAAGATTTAAAAATAAATACTTTAAAAAAAAAGATTAATAATCAGGTATAAATAGGATGAACTAGAATTCTAACTCTTTGCTCTGTTAGCCTTAGTGTGATAAAATTATATATGGGTATGTGTATTGTATGTGTAAGATAATGATTTGACTATATCTGTGAGAATGTAAGTTAGTTTTTGGGTTGACTTCCTCTTGAAGGTGAGGTTGGAACAACATAAAACAAAAGCAACAGGCTCCAGAAGTACGTCTTTATTATTCTAAATGCAATATACTTGAACATTCAACAAAATACAACCCATCTACTTGACAGGTAACAGGAATCAAAAGATAGATCATGGGCCAACTAAAAGTACACCATCATGGAAAATGGTCAAAATCGATCCGATCCGATAATCAATAATTTACTATATCATGAAGTGGAAAGCATGAAATAAACATCTTTCAAAACCACGTCATCACACTGGGGCAAAAAAAATATGACTGTATTATTCACCTCACTTAATCAGACTGAACAGTCTAAAGCGGCTCAAGCGTATTATGCACTAATACACCAGCAAACGTCACCGTTTCACATCATCGTTTCTTTGGGACCCACCCCCTCGATAACGTCGCAGTCTGTTGAACGCGATGAAATCCAAACCATTCCAAAGAGAATTGGAAGCCACAGTGTTGCCACACTTTACATGTCCACCTCCGTGCGTTTGAACCTCCCCATTCAAACTGTGATTTTAGGTTGACGCTGTTGTTGGGACTCACCCGGCATGCTGCCTTGCTGACTTGGCTGTTCACGAAGCGGCGCGCTCACGAGTTGTCTGTGGGCACATGCTCAAAGCCCTCACTCTCCCTCACCAAGGCCCTTTCCAGGATGACTCGGCCCTCCTTGTATCGCTGGCTTTCCTCGGTGGCGAATTCGTACATCCAGCCCAGCTTGCTGTTGCAGTTCTTGCAGCTGACATCGCGCACCATGTGTCTTCCCGTCAGCATGACCCGGTCTTGAACCTCACTGTGCTGCAGATTTACAACCTGGAGAGCAGAAAATGTTCAATTGCTTTCAGAACCCGTCCTACGTTTAGTAGTGTCCTCAAAATGAGGGCTCCTCTACTTTTGAGTCCACAAGGGAAGTCGAATACCTTGTTGAACAAAAAGGCCCGTCCAGTAGCGCCGGTGAAGCGAGTGGAGATCAGCTCTGCTCGGTTGGTCAGAATAGTGTCACAGTTGGCGCAGGAGAACAGGCGAATACCTCCAATGTGGTCCAAGAAGATGCGCCCCATCGTGCTCACCGGTGCCGATCTTCAATAAAAAAAATAGACACGTTTCTAAATCAATAGAGGCGATACTTCATAGGAACACTTGTGATTTGCTTGCTATTTTTGCAGCATGAATCCATAGGGGTCGTTCAGAACAGGCCTGGTCATTGACGATTGTGACGTCATCGAATAAGACTACTCCAATGGGACATTTCAGCTTGAACGTTGACTAAACTTAGTCATTCTAGGCCTGAGTGGTCTCTGATAGCAGCTCTTGTATGAATCTGCGACTGTATCCATCCTTGACCACATGCGAGAGCATCGCGTTGATGTCCGAATAAATAAATCAAATAAAATAGTACACTACAATGTGAAATGTTTACATAGTCACAATTTGCAAAAGGAACAAGAGGCAACATTTCCTACCTTCCTTGAGTCGATGCAAGCTATTTAAGGAAGAGCTACGTCTGAATAAGATGGTATTCTACAAGCTTTCTAAACGTGGCGAAACGTTTCCTTGTTGTCAACAAACACAACCTACGACAACGAGGGACGCGGTCACAAGGGCGTTTATTGACTTCTTCAGTCTTGTTCTTGATTTCCGGTAGACTGTGCACATTTTGCGCATTACTGCCCCCCACTGGTTAAGAGATGAAGACCTCTAACGGAGCCCAAGGGCTACTCGAGTCTACAATCTGCACCCCAATAATTCCCATCAATTCAGAGGGAAAAAAAATCAATAGAAATGAAATGCCATAAGAAAGCTGTTGACTTTGTCTAATCCCAAAGTGCGGAACATAAAGACCAAAACCCACTCGACTGCCATTGAAGTACTAGAACGTACCGTTTTTAAAAGTACATAATGAATATGGAATTCTTTGAAGTTGATTTAACTTGTTTTTGATATCATGCAAAAGAGGACAACTGCGTTTAAGATTCAAATGCAAATATTAGCACAAATAAATAATCTCCTTAAGAACCTTGAGGACAAACACTCATACATAACTTCCATGATTGTAGGAAGTTTGGATTTTTCAAACTTTCCCTATTATTAAACACTAAAAATTGAGAGCATGACCATACAGGTTTCCTGGTATTGTGATGTTCATGTATTTTCCCCAGAAATGATCTAAAAATCACACACAAGTGTACGTAACATGTCCGTACAGCAATAGCAAAACCACTCGCGACTCCTAGTGGCGACTTCTTCAACTACAAGTTGCCATTCATACAGGTACAAATCAGTATTTCCCCACAAGTACACAAAACATTTTGCTTCAAGAACACAATTAATTTCCACAACTACAAATCGTTTTTCCTACCAAGGAGTATTTTTTTTTACACATACAAGTTATCGTTTCCACAGCTACAATTTCTTTTAAGAAATGTATTTTTTTTTGTACAGATACAAAATTATTTCTCACACCTTCACATTGTTTTCTCTATGAATACCAATTTCTTACATTTCCTTGTTACAAGTACAAATTTCCTTGGTACAAGCACAAGTTACTTTTGCACCAAATTTACCTCCATACAGCTGCTACTCAATTAATTAGAATATAGTGGAAAATGTAATTAAAACATACACACAGAGTTACACATTTAAAGATTTTATTTTTGTAATTTTGATCATTATTGGTTATAGCTAATGAAAATCACATGAGTGCTAACCATTCAAGCACCGTACTGTATATTGTTTTATATTTTGATTAGAATTTTTGGCATTCAAACAAAAATCACTTTTGAGCTAGTTAAAAAAAATGAATCTGGCACACAATTGTCAATGGGCTTTGAAGCAAAATATGATGAAAATGATCAGTCATTGAGTGGAATGGTTAAAAATATTCTATGTCAGGAGTGAGAAACCTGCTACAAATCAGTTGGTTCTTAACTAGTTTGACCTCTCCTTTAGCATTCCAAACAGACAAGATAGTCAAGGGTCACGACAATGTAGCATCAGCTGCGTAAGAGATGATGCCATAAAGGTGAGCAGATTATTTTATAACACTGATTGAATGCGTGAAATCAGAGCGTCACCACACACACACACACACGTGCATTCACCTTTGAAACCATTTTTTTTTCTTATATAAAATTCTTATATATCTGAACCTTTGAGAGAAGGCTTACGGCAATTGAAAATGTGCAGAATGTGAAAGTCTGTGCCGCAATCTAATGCGGCGGCATCAAGTTAAGTGGAGGGATAGCGAATAATAAAGATAATACTTTTCTCACATGGCACGATGTGAGGAGGCGAACGCTCAAGGTCAAACAGTCAGCAGGGAAAGTGGCGAGACCGCAGCGGAGGTCAAGACACAGCGTCACAGCTACACTTCCGACCACCATTACTTGGCACTCTTAAATTATTTATTCGTTCACTTTTTCCCCCAGTAAACCTAGCTACTAGTTAGTATACAGTGTTACCTCTGATATTACCACAGTATTTGTGAATATCTCACAACATGGAAACGGTAATGAGATACCACAATCATTGCTCGATGAGTCCACTTTCACTAATAACGGCCGGAACGTTTTATGAAGGTTCTCATAAGAGTCATTGTTTCACTTCTTCAATGATGTCCTTTGAACAAGTGAGTCCGGCCCACCCCCTTTGGACATATTTATGATACCTGTCATCGACTATGGTCAGGTACAACTGATAATAGGCATACGGCAACTAACCGCCTAGAAGAAGCACTTCGGGGGAGACGATCTATAAGAATCATTTCTGGAAAAAGAAAAACAGGATTTTTGATGAAGATGATTCCACTGTTGGTTGTCGCCACCTTCCTCAAGTTCTCCTGGGCAACAGGTCACTTGTTGTTTTGATATACCATTTTGTATGTATATGTTTTGCTGTACAAATATCTTCTGTTTTTTGTTTTTTTTTTGTTTGTTTGTTTTTTTTAGTAAATGGTCTGCCGTGTGATGAGATGCTCCACTCTCAGCAGCCCCCACTGAATGGTATTAAAAGCGCATTATAAAATATATTGAATAGGGGCATAATCAAATATGATTTTGTGTCTTAAGTAAACAGTGTAAAGCCTGCAGACATTGCGGTTTTAACCTCCATTGGACTGCACATGCACAGGTGACCTATTATTATTATTTTTTTTTTTTAGCATTGCTAATTGTGTTTATTGACACACACAAAACACAAAATGTTTTTTTTTCTCTATAGCACCGAGTTGTCCGCTGTGGTATCGAGACTTCAGGGTAAATGTTCAACATTTCTACACTGAAATGTGCACATTTGAATTACTCGTTAGAACGCATGTTCCAATAATAAACAGTAGTTCACCATCGTACCTCATTACACGACGCAGATAAAACACTCCATGTAATATACAGATACAAGTACATTTTGACAAAAGTACGCCCCCCCCCCCTCCCCCAACCATTCAGAGCTGATGAGCATGTTCAATCCTACACTGATGGATACTCATTTGGAAGAAGCAGACACAAAGGCCCCTCACTTTGGAAGAGACAGGTAAACATACACCTCTAAAATCATCGGACAATATCTCAAAACAATGTTGCTTTCAATTGCTGAAATGTTCCGCTTGTAGCAACCTGCTGGAGCAAGCAAGAGAAGCATCCCTCCGTCTCCAAAACAAACAGGCATGTCATATAATGCGCTCTCGAGTTTTAAATTGTATCATTTGTTCCTCCCCATTTATTTTCAAGTTCCTTCCTGATGATTTTTCTCTTTCAGCATTCTTGGAAGCTGGTGCTTCTTTTCGTGCCAGTGGACCAGTTCTGTGCATGTGACCAGCAGGAGGTACGGACACCATAGTCATTTGACCAATTATTACAGTCAGCGCCTTTGGAGACATGAAGCAAGCAGAGGCCATAAAAAGCAGAGCTCGTGTTTGATGAGTGCTAAGAGATAAAAAAAAAAAAAAGGTTCACGTCGTGCTTGTTTCTTGCAGGTCGAGGCCGTTATCAGATCAGCGAGCAGCGAGGTGGACGCCGCTTTACAGCTGCTGCATGCTCAGGTTTGGTTGGCATGATATCAACCGATCTCCTGTTATCAATAATCTCACGCTTGATTCCTTGATTTGTCTGACTGTCCAATTGCGCTGCAGCTGAAGCGGACTCTGGTCAGTGTTGCGTTATGGGATGGAGAGAGGGACACTTTCCAAAGCAAGTAGGTGCTTAATTAACACATGATTGAAATACAGTATCACATATTTATACACACGGTGCTGTACTTTATTATATCTTGCTCGAAAACACGGAGTAAATGACACTTTGCAATGATGGAAAGTAATCGGTGTAAACTGCTGGCAACAAAAGTGAGTACACCCCAATGTGAGAAGGTAAAAATTGATCCCAATTAACAATTTGGCTCAAAAGCGTTACAAGAACTCAGGTGTGAATGGGGATCAGGTATTTTGAATTTGATGTTATCGCTCTCAAAATGTGGACATTTTCACTTAGGGGTGTACACACTTTTGTTGCCAGCAGTCATATTTGTGTGTTCAGCTGTTTTGAGTGGAGAGATAAGCTACCCTGCTATACAAGCTTTATACTCGACTAGTATAAGTAGAATAAAGAGCAAACTAAAGAAAAAACAACTGTCATGGAATAATCTGTTGATGATCTCATTTACATACTCTGTCATTTGAGGAATGGATTTATTTTTTTCCATGAAAGGTTATGTCCATGTTTGGACCCAAATCAAGGCGGAGAGGTCAGGCTTCTGAAAGCCACGCTGACTCATGCCCTGCAGGTTTGTCACTACTCGGTCCATTCTTCTGCTTTTAGCTCGTTAGTTTCCTCCCGTCGGTTTTACCGATTCAATATTTAACTCGTTCAATGCCGGACATTTTCAGACCCTCTTTTACCCTAACGTTTTCCAAAATTGGGGGGGAAAAAAATATAAAGAAATTCCTGGGATTGAATGGCTGTACTGTGAAGAGACAAATAAATACGTCATTGGCAGTGAGTGAGTTAATAATTCATCACGTATACCTCAATTTTATATCGTTGATATTTTTCATAAGGACATACGCGCCATGTGACACGAACGCTTTGCATTTATTGCATTTGCACAATCGGAGAGTGTTTTCATCTGTAAAGAAAGTGATGATACGCGTGTACGAGGCTACTTGATTGTGACGCTATCAGAACAAAAGGGCTGACTATGTCATTACACAAAGTCCTTTTATTTGCTACCATGGAAGGGAACGGCTTCTGCAAAGAACATAGATAATTCAATGGCACATTTCATTTCTTTCTTTGATCCGCACTACATTGGGTCCTTCCCCGACTTTAGCCAGCAGTTTCTTGCTCTGTTTTCGGAATCACCTGGCAAGGAATTTGTCGCGGGTAGCGGTAGCCGCTCGAGCACTGCAGCAAACGATGCAGAGCTGCGCAACTACACTGACAATTTTGCATGATTTGTCCAAATGAATCCCAGTTTTGTCAAATAAAATACTCAGGACCGGCGTTATTGGCTTTTTGAAAGAAGCGATGTTGGGTTATTAATACCCAGCGAAATGGGTGGAGGAAATTTTCAGCCAAACATACTGATGAGTTAAAGCTACCGAAAAATTGGTTAAGAGGCGTGGTCAAAAATACTCATTTTATTGTGCTGACATTTTCTAAGCGGAGCAAGTCACGATACGCGATAGGTATGATACGTTTCAGGCATCTTTGTACGAGCTCCTGGTGACGAGAAACTGGTACAAAGACGACTTCAGTGTCATCCTGCAGGATGAACCGCTCGTCAGACACTTCGCTCCTGCTCATGTGAGTCCTTTCATCTCGTCGTCTGTCACCGAGGCTGAGAGAGCTGGTTACCCGGGGAACCATCCAGTATTTGTTGATAATCCTATTTGTTTTTACGCTGTTCGTTTCAGGTTTAAGGAATTCGGAGAATTAAATTTCAATCTGTTTTCAAGTAGTTAACGCCCTAGTGTGGTTCAGAACAGGCTAATCAATCGTTTAAAATAAAACGTTTTCTGTGCAATTCTCGGACGGTATCACCGAGTATTATAGGATTGTAGTTGAGTCGTGGTGAAAAAAAGTGTATAAAAAAATAAATACAAATGAAAAAGAAAATATAGCCCAAACCATTACTTTATCATACTGTTAAAATGAGGACTGTAAATTGGTGAGTAGCAATCCATGACAGCCACTGTTTACTGGCGTGATTGTGGAATTTTGGAAAAAAAAAAAAAAAAATTTCAAACAACACCCTCCTGGCTTTGATGCTATAGTAGCATGTAGCTTCAACAAATGAAGCTTCATGAAGTGCTTCATGAAGCACTTGGATACTTTTTGCCTCCTTTCGATTGGCACTCTTGCTTTAGATTTAAATCCAACACATTTCCATTGCAATAGCGTTTATCTTGAAACCAAGATCACCATCTTGAGGAGTCATACCACAAGTGTTTCATGAAGCTTCATTCCCCCATCGCTGATAGCATTCATCACATCATCCCGCATTGCCTTGACTTTACAGCGACACAAAATAACGAGTCGAACGTTTCTGTCATTCCCCCGGTGACGTGAGATCTTGTTAGCGTCAACGTTTCTACTTCCGACCAAATGTTTCATCCTGATATCTAATCACTCCGTTTTGTGACGAGCACACATAGCAATGCGAGCGGCACAATGTTCATCGGTGTCCTCCGTGCAGACCGGGAAGCGTCTCTCCGAGTCACGAGCGTCACGCGAGACCGATAAACTGATGGTGCGGTTGTGGAGCAACCTGGTGAGGCCCGATGCCGAAGTGTCAGCAAAATTCTATCCAGCGACGCTCTGCCATTGTTGTGTCGAACGTGCCTTTCAGCTGCAGCCCGCAAGTGACAAACGCGACACAGGCGACAATGGGAACATCGCTGCATTGCGATGTCCAACTGTGGTGAGTACGTGCTCCCTATTTGGGGATTTTTTTTTTTTTTTTTCCCCCAGGCGGAGGATGATTCGGTTAGGGCTATCAAGTAAAATGAATAACTGTTATCTGTTTGGTATTCAATGAAATCAAGGAAATGATACTTTATCACACTTAATGTTTATATTATTAATAAGTCTGGTCAATTTTATGTTTCCGTGATATAAGAGCAATAGTGGGCACATTTAATTCGGCCCACTGTGCGTTGACATTATTCAGGCCATATGATTGGGCGGATTTATTTAGCTGTTCCCCCGCTAAAATTGGGTAGCTAAAAATGTATTTTATTCATTTATTGAATTCGATAATTATTTATCGCAATTAATAGAATGAAAAATATTTTAAAAATACATTTCAAATGCTGACATTTTTTTTATTTCATCAAATAGTTGGTTACATAATTACAGTTAAATCAATTAGGAACACAGTTTAAAACAGAATGATTAATTATTCAAATACATTATTTTACAAACACTGTCCATCCCTTGAATTATTTGAAATTATTTGCCGTACTTGCCACCAAAAAAATCCATCTTGGCTCTTTAGCACAAAAGTTTGCACACCCCTAGGTTATTAAAAAGATGAATAAAAAATAAAAAAGATTTTCTCTCTAAAGGATTTCTACATGATATCTGATCCTGATTATATCCCCCCTCTTTGCCCATCCTCCTCCCCCTCCCCTCCCCCCACCTTCAAGGACCGTCCCTTCCTGAGGACGGCGGGAAACTCTCCTACAAATCACGGCAGCGACGCCTCTCCTCTCACCTATCCTGTAAGGTGTCTTTTGTGTCACTTGAAGCCAAATGGGAGCTGTCGAGGCGGCGTTGTGCGCCTCTTGCTTAATTCTCATTCTGGATGCGCTGTGTGCGTCTGCTCAGAACACAGGGACACCGATGCGTTGTGAGGACACGGGGCCTTCCGACTCCACACCCACCTCTGGTAAGTGGGTCAAATGTTTCTTTAAAAAAATAAAAAATAAATAAAAAAAAAAACTCTGATTTGATATCATTGTAGCAAATTCGAGGCATCGCAACAGTGGTGAAAAGTACTCACACTCTATACTTGTCGGTTGTTGACCGCCCTGTCAAATCGGTGACACGTGCGCGGCGAAGTTAATAAATCCCAGATAGCGAGTGTTGCTCTTTGTGTTTTATCAGTGCACGAGCTGAGGCCGGGCGATATCAGAGTGGTTGCTGCGGTGGGAGACTCTCTGACAGTGAGTGAAGCCGATTGTGGCCTCGCACTTGACAACAGATGACTGTCCAAAAGACGGGAACACGTTGTGTTAAAGTGATACGCTGAGAAAATATTTGACATTTTTACGGCTCATTCTGATCATTACTTATCGGGCACTTTTTTCAAATTCATTCACTGCCATTGGCGAATTTACTTGTCTTTTCACTGTCCAGCCTTTCTATCCCAGGAACTTATTTATATTTTTTCACTTTTTTTTTTTTTTTTTTTCAAACGTGACGGTAAAAGAGGGTCTGAAAATGTCTGCCAGTGAATGAGTTAAGGATCCTGATCACTTATGTGTAACTTAACTAGAATTTTATAACAATGGATGATATGCCATTGGGAGTATGTTATTCGTTATGAGTGGAAAGAATAATTTAGTTAGCTTGTATGCTAAAATAACTTTTTTTTTTTTTTTTTTTTGCGCAAGGCCGGGAACGGAATTCCATCCAGCCAAAACAACATTCTGGATGTCCTGACCCAATATCGAGGTTTATCTTGGAGGTGCCTCAAACTTTGCCGTGTTGAAATCACCATTTTGAAATTCCCATTTTTAGGCTGTTATGAACATATTTCAATGTTTTGTCCAGTGTTGGCGGAGATGACAACCTCACAACCGTAACGACATTGCCCAGTGAGTGCTTTTATGGTTCTTATATTTTAAAAAGTTGCACTGGAGATCAAGCCTCATCGAAAAACTATTTTGTTATGTTCAAACAGATATATTAAAGCACTTTAATGCCAACGTGACGGGTTACTCGGTCGGGAGAGGGAAACAACACACACCTCAGGCTTTTCTCAACCAGGCTGTCGCTGGAGCAAAAAGCAAGTAAGTCCTCCCGGATACTAGTTCAGTCTCTCATTTCATGTTTCATTTTCAATCCTGCCGTGACTGGGTTGTAAATTCATGAGCACATGGCGACCTATTATACTGTAAAATTGTTCATTCATTTCAATGTTTGAATCCTTTTCTTGAATGTGTTTGAAGCTAACTCAGTCATTGGAATCATGCTAAAACGGGTTTTACCGACCAACGCTGAATTTTCATGTTCACTATTATCCCCGCATGCACTGTATATCGCATATATATTTTGCACATATTATTATTATTTTTTTTTATTTGTGTGTTAAATAGGGACATGCAATCTCAGGTGCGAGCCCTCGTGGCGAGGATGAAGAATGACTCCGTGAGTACACGAGTCCGTTCCGCAATAAAACTAAACATTCTCCCGCGTAAATTGCACTAGTTAACTCTAATTCTAAATTAAAAAAAAAAAAAAAAAAAAAAAAAAATCCACATGGGTGGAGTTGACATGATAATTCCTGTATATCTCATCTGTTTCTACTCATAAAATTTGCCATCGGTGCAGAGCATCGACTTTGAATCCGACTGGAAAGTGATCACTGTGTTCATCGGTGGGAATGACATCTGCGACCACTGCTACAATTCTGTGAGTGCCTGCTGTCCGCGCCGCTCAAAGAAAGCCCCAAAAAAGCAGTCCGCTGCTTCATTGTGTTCCATTTGCAGCTCTTCTACTCAGTGGAGAATTACGTCAAAAACGTCAGAGAAAGCCTGGATTATCTGCACAAAGAGGTAAAGTAGACACGCCGCCGCTGCGATTTGGCCGCGTGGTTTGACGGAGAGCGTCTCTGCCAGGTGCCTCGAGCCCTCGTCAACTTAATCGAACCCCTGCACATTATCCCCTTGAGGGAAATGCATCTGGACGCCACATTGAAATGCCCCACCTGGCTGGTCAAGTGAGTATCGCAGCACAACGGTTTAATTAAACCCTCGCTAGCTTCAAAATGGGCCCAATAATGATTCGATGTGTTCGTAATGCACATAAAAGTTACCTACATTTTTTCTCGAAATAAATGTTGTTGTTTTTTTGGGGGGGGGGAAAAAAAAAAATGTTTAAGATACAAGATGATGCCCAGAAGGAAAATTCTTTTTGGAAAAAAAAAAAAAAAATCCTGGGATTGAATATCTTGACTGTGAAAAGACAAGTAAATCCGTCAATGGCAGCGAATGATCTAAAAAAAAAAAAAAAAGGAGCAGCAAAAAAAAAAAAAGAAAAAAAAAGGCATTGAGTTTATTTAATGGAGCTAACGCGACAGCGCCTATTTGATGTAGTCTTCTTATTATGCTACGCATTATTACTATGATTTTTTTTCTGCACTTCTGCAGTATTCTGTGCCCTTGTGTCATTTTACCGAAGTCCGCCTCAATCTCACTGGAAAAACTGGAGCAACTAAACAAACAATACCAGGTAAGACAAAACAGGAAGTCAAACGGCAACGTTAGCGGACGCTACAAAATAACGCGACTGAATGTCGGCGCTGTCCCCCGACTCACAGCTGATGCTGAATGAACTGGTCGAGTCCGAGCGTTACGACACCCGGCCGGACTTCACTGTGGTCATCCAGCCTTTTTTCAGAGAAATCATCGTTCCCAGACTACCGGTCAGTCAGTTCTACTGCAAACCGATCTTTGACTGCAATGCTTTTCTACTCCAGTCCGCTAGGTGGCGCAACATTAAGTAACATTAACAGCTGAGCCACACAGCTGCCGTTTTTCACCATCCTATTTAATCTGGTGGATCACAGCCTACTTGACCCCAATGCAAGCAGACTAAAACACGGCAACTAAATTTGGTTATGAGTTTAGCCACCAAATTAAAGCAACACCAAGCAATTCTATTCCGTAACCGACGTCTGCAATTAGGCCGCAGTTAAACGCCGATGTTACTTCTGTCGCAGGACGGCCGCCCCGATCGCTCTTACTTCAGCGCCGACTGTTTCCACCTGAGCCAGAAGGCCCACACACAGATGGCTCGCTCCTTGTGGAACAACATGGTAGCCGGCACGACTCGTTCTGCAATATGAAACCCGTTGAGTAATATCGATGCTTATTGTGCTTCTCTCTTTTTGATTTGCTTTACCAGCTGGAGCCACTCGGAAACAAAACGTCCATTCAGGATTTTGGCACGGACATTCAACTGAAATGTCCGTCAAAGGTAGGACAGTTTCATGAGTCATTCCCGATGCTGACATCATCAGTTGTGACATAGGAAATTATCCGCATTCACTTCATTTGTTGTAACTTTTTTTGGGGGGGGGGGGGGGGGACATATTTGTTAAGTGCCGTGAGATTTTTTTTTTCTTTCGAGTGTGTTTTAATGTTCAGATAATTGTTTGTTCACAGACGTCCCCATTCATCCGTACGTATCACAACAGCAATTATACATATGTTGCCCCTCCACCACCACCAGCACCAAATACAGTAAGTACTTTATATTCGTCATCCGGCAAACTATTCACCCATCAAGAATATTTTGTAACCTTTACAACAGTAGTAAAATGTTTGGACGTACACTAAAATCAGGAAATATACATGTACTGTTTGGTTAGAGATGAAGACAGCGATTTTTTTTTAAATCAACGGCTTTACCAAAAAATACACAATGGATTTCTATTTAAAAAAAAAAAAAAATCTAAATATAAATCTATTTTCATTCAGAACTGGGGAAGTGACTTCTCCTGTGTGGACTTTGCTCCTTCTCACTCTGTGCCAACATCGGGTGAGCGATCATATCAGCACGCAGTCAATATGTGATAATCAGGGAAGCGTTACCTGGAAGGAGCCTTTCGGAGTTCACAATGTTCTGCTCGTATGTTGATAGTTCACAAGCTCAGACCAGCAGACATCAAGGTGGTGGCAGCAGTGGGAGACTCCACAACGGTTGGTTTTTGTCCCCCCCCCCCCGGTTCCTAGGAGTGGAAAAATGTCAGTTGGACGGTCGAAATTCCACTGATGACTATCTATAATGTCACTTGGTCTAACATTTCTAGGCTGGCACTGGCGCTAAGGCCAAGAATCTGTTGGAGCTCAGTCGAGAATATAAAGGCGTGTCTTGGAGGTACAGTAAACTAAACCAAAACATCTATCAGATGCTGAATGACAGCCACACTGAAAATTAAGGCCACTGTTTGTTGTCCTTCACCCGCAGCATCGGAGGAGACCGCACTCTGGACACCGTTACAACTCTACCAAGTATGTTGAGCACCACACCATAAGGACTGGCTTTAGTGACTAGAAAGCCCCCTGAGACCTTCTTTTATATTGTAGGGATGTGACGATTAATCGAAAATCCATTCAAGTCCCTCGATCGATTAATCGGTTCTATTAAATTAGTTTTAAAAATGATGTCTTGACATTTTTTTTCCATTCCAGATGCATAGCAAATTTTGAATGTGTAGATCAAATTATGCGCTTTTGCCAAACATCTTTGCGTATTGCGTTTGTGGATGGATGCAGCAACACACTAGCGCAGGGATAAGCATGATAGCGATTTTTAAAAAATGGACTCAAAAATCGGTAACTTAAAATCGAATCGTATAGACTGTTAGTTGACGGTCCAACATGTCCCCTACCTTCTGCTGGAATCGCAATAAAAAAAAAAATTGGGTGGATTTATCAAATAATCATCCATGAAGGGGCACAATGCTTAAATATCAATAAAGAATTGTGAACTACAATGAGACAAGAAAAAACAAAGCACTTTTTTGTTTCCTTTTAACTTTACTGTCCTTTTAATTCACTTTTTCTTCTCTACATCCTCACAGACATCCTAAGAAAGTTCAACTCAGCCCTCAAGGGCTTCTCCAGAGGTCAGGGTTCAAGACAGAAGGGCTTCAACATGGCCGCAGCAGGAGCCAAGACCTCGTATGTGCTAACATTTACTTCTCACTGGCTCTAACTGAGCAGAAAATTATATATTAAGAAAAAAAAGAACACATTTGTCAAAATGTGAGTTGTTTAGGGTCCACACATTGCCATATATCATATTAACTGTGTTATAAGTAATCGAAAAAAAGCTTTAAAATGGGATGGAAACTTGCGAAGAGAGATGAAAAAGCACCTCTACGATTGTAGCTGTCTTACATCATTTTTGCATCTGATCTGTCACAGGGACATCCAAAACCAAATCCAAATTCTCATAAAAGCCATGCGAGAACACAAGGTGAGAACTGGAACAAGATGACTTACATTCATACGATCGTTGTTGTTGCCCGCTAACAGTTTGCCGTCATGCAGGAAGTCAACTTTGACAAAGACTGGAAACTTCTGACAGTATTTGTCGGGGGAAATGACCTTTGCCATTATTGCACTGACCAAGTACGTGTTTTCACAAAATATCTCACAAGATTCTTTTTGTCAAAATGGCAACCACGCTACCATACACAATTGTTCAGTTTAATCGCCAGGGCGTCATCCCTTCAAATAAAAAGTCGAAAAAATATTCACGAGACCCGATGACGCAACTTCACCTTTTGTCTTTTCTGCAGAACAATCTGTCACCCGGTAATTACAGTCACCACCTGATGCTCGCTTTGGACAAACTTTACCAAGAGGTGACTTGCATTAATACTACAAATTCACTCATTTAATTTCCTGGTGTTTCAAAACGTGCCTATTTTTTGTGGGCGCGCAGGTCCCCAGGTTGTTGGTCAATCTCGTGGAGATAATGCAGATAGACACGTTACAACAAGTGCAGAAAAACACTCTGGGATGCTCCTTGCTTCAAAGGTTTGTTTTGAAAATGAATGCAGTCGAATTTGCTTTCACAGCAAATCGAGTGTTTTGGTTGTTGTATTTTTTTTTGCAGAACGAGCTGCCCTTGTATTATCAACCCGACTGAAAAGTCCCCAGAGATAGAGGAGATGAAACGAATCAATCTTGAATACCAGGTATATAAAAACATTTCCAGACCCTCTTTTTAACCTAACATTTTTTAAAAATTAAAAAAATATATATAAAGTTCCTAGGATTGAATGTCTGCAATGTGAAAAGACGTATGAAAACGTTTTTGGCAGTGACGAAGTGTTAAAAAAAAAATTCTTCCCCCCCCCCACCTCACAGGCAGAAATTCATAATCTTATTTCTGGGTCTCGTTACGATGGGAAAGAAGATTTCGCTGTTGTTCTTCAGCCATTTCTACACAATTCCTTCATCCCTTATATCGGCGTAAGTCAATTCAGTTCAATGCGGAAAATCATGAAAACCAATGCAAATTGGACATGTTACCTTGGTTACCTTCCGTTTGTCCAGGAAGGGGAGGCAGACACCACTTTCTTCTCCGTGGACTGTTTTCACATCAGTGAGCGAGCTCATGCTGAGATGGCCATCGCACTGTGGAATAACATGGTCAGTAGCCCGCTCATCAACCTTCCTTTCAAATATTTTCTTGTCCTTTTGTTACGGATTTTTTTATTCCTTTTTTTCCCCCCGCTAGTTGGAGCCTGTAGGCAGGAAACAGGCTTACAACAACTTCACATATGACCGCTCCAAGATTCGCTGCCCCACTGAGGTAACGTATGACCGCAAAGGGCATTGATGCTTTTGCATTTTACATGAGATCAGGTCAATTCTGATATCAGTCGCCGGTCGGCGCGATAACGGCTACAAAATGCGTCGATTACGTCACGTAATCGGAAAAGGGATGAGGTAATAATACAAAGTGAATAAGGCAATAAAATTCAATTGTAAAAGACATGCAATAAATTCAAAAAGGTTGCGTCTTGTGTACGATGCACTATGCAGTGTTGGCAATGGATTACATAACAGGAAGTTAAGATGAAGACTTGCAGTACATGGAAAGAAAAAAAAAATTCTTACCTCTTTGCTTGTTGTTTGGTTGTGTCAAAGTGGGATATTGAAGGACTTTGTATCAGGACGTTGTCAACATGGTGGGATTCGGCGACGGGCATAATGATCAATTATTTGGCTAATCGTTCGTCATGAAAAAGTAAAAAAAAAAAAAAAAAAAAAAAGCACTCTGTGGTATTGTACTTTGTAAACACTGAGTACTAGCACAATTGAATAGACTGTGGAGAATTAAACAGTCTGTGCATCATGATTTAATGCTGAATTGTACTGCTTCTTTTCATATGCCCGCCTTGGCCGCCAGCAAGTTTAAAACAGACTCAAAGAATACTACCACTTCTTCTACTACTGCGAGTGACTTAGTAAGACGATGTAATTAGTCATTTTTCATAGAGGCGAAAAAATATACAGCTGGGAGTATTGTTATACTATCTGTCTACATGTGCTGCTCCACCATTTGTGTTGAAATATCCGTTGCTTCTAAAGCTGTGACGATGGATGCTAAACGTTTCCAATGGCGTTTGTTAGCATTAAGCTAATCAGACTTTCCTGAGGCGAATCATGTGTTTGTTCTAAATATGTGTAAAAGCTGTAAGGCTTTTTGTTTGACGTTTAGTTTGACAGTAAAATGAAACTGGGAGTGGCACTAACCAGCTCGAAGCCTCCTTTCGATGAATCGTTCAACCTTCGCACAACTGCTGCTTGCTTGCTGACTTAAATGAGCTGAAGCGAGTTTATTCGCAAGTTTTTGAAAAATCGCAAGGCACTACCCAATATCACCCTGGCATTAAAATAGCAGTTCAGAACATTCCAAAACGCTCAAACATTTTCAAAATTCAATAACATTCCAATTTTTTTTCTTTTCTTTTTGTCCTACCCGCCTACAGGCCAGCCCCTTCATCTTCACCAAAGTCAACAGTGCGCCTCATCCGTCTTGGACAACCACGACCTCCGCCACCGCGACATCGCCAAGCAGCGCCACGAGCGCCCCCGCGCCCATGTGCGTGAGCGCCCAGCCGCTGTGGCTTCCGGTAGTGGTGGGACTTGTTAGTTTACTGGTGGGCATCACCGCCGCCTGGTTCCTGAGCTCTTATGTGCTCCATAAGAGAGGCGGGAAAGAGTTGACCGTGGAAATGAAAGCAACGGGACTGTAATGCAATTAACTGGTGTGAAGTCGTCTCAACGCGAGATGGCGAGAATGACGGGGCTTGGATTGGATTGGATTTCAATTCAATTCAATTGGACCAAAGCAGGCAGGACATAAAGCAACAAGTTACAATTTGTCAACCTCGACTCTCTACCGCTGCATTTCAAGGAAATGACTCCGCGAACCAAACAAAGTCATCAAAGTGTGCGGCAAACAATGATCCTTTTTCGGTTCAATGATCCAAAAATGATGCGGTCACGTGACGCATAGTGACAGGCAGAAACGTTCTTCCGTTTGACGGTAGAAGGTACAATGAACCTGTGTCCACTTATTCATACAAAAGATTTTTTTTTTTTTTTTTTGTGAGTAAAATTAAGATCATTATTTCAGCATATTTCCTAAAATATGTAACGTTTCAAATCGGGGCGCAAATACTGTTTATTTTTTTTTGTACTTCTCATTGATGTAAAATATATGATCATACATATTGAAATCTTTTGTAAGTATACCTTTCCTTCATTTATAATTGATTTGAATACAGTATGTCTAAATGTTATCTTGTATTTTTTTTTTTAATGTATTAATAAAATAAGAACCATACATGCACTATGTACCTTATTGTATTTTTGACTTAAAGCAGATATTGATTTTTTTTAAAAACAGTTCCCTGGTGTCCCTTAAACCATTTGCAGCTTTCATTGCCATGACAACAACTATGCGCGTAGCTACTTATTTTTTAACAGCCGAGAGTCTGAATAGAAAAGTGCTCATCTAGCGATTTCCCCTTTTTTGCTAACAGTGACTCATCTCCTTTCAGGAGGAAAGTCATACCGACCAATAAAACTCCCGGTTTCAATTACAATATGTTTGTATACATATATTCACTTTTGATTTATACTCTATTTACATTAGTTCCTGCTTCAAGGATCAAACACCAATTGTGAATTTTGCTGTCCAGTTTTGCTTTGTTGGATAACAGCAAGTTGTGCAAAAAGCACCAAACTGTTGAAATTTCAGCCAACAGCCGAATATCCATATTTTGGGTGAGTAGTTTATATGTACATGCACGCAGGAAAATACTCAAGAAGAAAATGAAAGTAACTATTTATTCATACAAATGAAGTTCACCGTTGACTCACTACTCTGCATTAAATACAAAATACATATTAGGGAGTGCTGACTTTCTTGTGTATATGCGAGGCGTCGTGTTTTTTTTTTTTTCCTTTAATGTTTTGATCAAAGCGTCACTGCGTCGCCAAAGCATGGGATTTCTGACCTTGCGCGCGATGACACTTCAGACGAGCGTCAGTCGGACTTGAGGGCTTGCAGCACCGACTGAGGCACTTTGCTGACGTAGTACTCGTGGTCTCTGAGCGTCGCGACAACGCCGGCGGAGTTCACGCGCCTCACACCTGCGTCATAGCGGTACGGATTATTATGCACGTCCGTCAGTTTACCTGGTAGGCATAAAAAGAAGAAGAAAAAAAAAAAAAGGGATTAACACATTAAAGTGAATTCGACGATGAATGAATGAATGAAGCGCTGAATGAAAAGTGATGTTTCCGTGCCTCCAAAACAGTGCAGAAGAACTTCGGGAGCACACGTGTCCCACTTCTTGGTTCCTGGACTTGCAAAGACGTAAGCGGACGCCTTGCCTTCGATAAGCTTGATGATCTGCGGAAAAGATAATGCAAGTCATGAAAAGTCATTTGGTTTTGGTGGCTCGTTGGGAATTATTCATGAAAAAAAAAAAAAAAGTATTTAAAAAAAAAAAAAAAAAAAACATCAGCACAGTTAATAAATCCTTAATGATAGCAACAGTTTGCCCGAGGATTTTTTTAAATTTAATTACATGATTTCCATTATTTCGAAATGAGAACCTAAAAGTCAACTTTGGACGCGTCACGGGATTTATTTTCGCACGGCAAATGAAAGCCCGCTTACCTTGTTCCCTGCACCGCCCACTCTTAAAACCTCATGAGGTTCCATGGCGTTGACGCAGTCTGTTATAAGCTTGTTGCTATGGGAACGGGTGGTGGTCACAATGCGTTTGCCGTCCGGAACGTCTTGCAGCTGAAGTCCGAAGGCACCCAGCCCCTGCATGGCCCACATGGTTCTTCCCAAAGGCGTCCCGGGCCCAAGCTGACGAGAGACAAGCGTCTTGAGTGAAGAAGCGTCGACCAAAGGAGAGAAGAGCGCCGGTTCACAGGAGGAGAAGCTGGACCTGATAATTGTAGAAAGGCTGGTTGATGACACCGGCGATTGCTCGGCCAGCGTAGGCGATTCCGATCAGCACCGTCACATTATCCAGGAGACCTGAAGTACACAACAACATGCACTATGTTATCATTGGACGGACACTGCAAATATACTTTACAGTCAGAAGGAAACAATTCCAATAGGAAATAATACTATTTATTTCTTAAAGCATATTAGTTTTTATATTTCCTGTTAAAATTGTTTCCTTATTTTATATGATGATATAATTACAAAAATAAAGATACAATAAATGCAATTAATAATAACACAAGATGAATGATGAATAACAATGATAGTAAGTGACAATTTAAATGATGAACCTTTTTATTTTATGACTATTATTATTACGACGCACATTTTGAATAAATAGAAAATCACAAAACCTTTAAAAGTTTAGCAAAACCTTCATGGTCACTATAAAAAAAATGACTCATGTTCCTTTTGTAAATACACAACATAATAAAAAAAATCGAGTATACATTAAACACAATTATAATCTAAAAACAATAAATATAATTTAACACTAATAATTACAAATGTGTAAGACAAGATTGATTTAACAACACATTTTCACTAACTAAATAATATCGAAAAATCACAAATTATAATGTTCATTAAGAACAACCTAAACGTAAAATTTTCTTTCAAAGCAAATAATTTTTCGGGGGGTCCACCGCTCATTCATGAAATTTGCATTTAGTTTCAACATAACATATTTGATGTTTATTCAGGGTTTGGTGCTGTACTATCAAAAAGTTGTATATTAAGAGTACTGTAGTTGTATAAAGTGGACTTACCTTCAGTGTACTCCTTTGTGCCATCGACTGGATCCACCCACACAACTAGCTAATATTTTGAGAAGACAGAAAGAGAAAAAGAGTTATCTTAACAATCATGTCACTTTGTTAAAATACTTTTGATACCCTTCAGATCCATTGTTATGGTGTATAAAGGCACCAAAACTGTATTCACGCCTGACTAGCTCTGTATATTTCAATAATAACCCAGTCACACGTTATTATTGAAACATACTGGTTCAGTGGTTCTTACCTCCTCCTCTTTCAAGCCACTATATTCAGCCGGACAGACTTTCTGAAGAATTTCTTCTTCCTGGCCATTTTCAATCAGGTCCTCCCTAATCTCCTCAGCTGGGAGTTCCTGCATGGAGTCATATGAATATGATTATAAATCCATCAATTTTCTAAAGAGCTTGTCCTAAGTGGGGTGGCGGGTGAGCTGAAGTCTATCACAGCTGATGGGTGAGCGGCGGGGTACACCCTGGACTGGTCACCAGCCAATCGCAGGGCACATATAGACACACAACCATTCACACTTCAATCTATGGGCATTATAGAGGCTATGATTAATCAAACGTGCAGTTTTTTGAATTTGGGAGTACATGGAGACTGGAAGATAGACGTGCAAAGCATTAGGACACAAAATGTAAGTGCACTCACCTCCTCAGCAATGATTGTGACTTTAGGGAAGCGTCTGGACAGTGAAGCACAGATGCTCTGCTGTGCAAGTCTGTCCGCAAGTGTCTGCAGATCATGGGCCCCCTCCTACATGCAAAGGGGACATATTCGTCTCATTTTCGACACGTTTATGGATTAATCCCTCACCTTCTCCACTATGCCGAGGTCTCCACGGTGAAGCACTTTCCTCACTATGTCTCCAGCTTTCTCGGCCACAGTGTAAGCCGAAGCCACCAAGCGAAGTAGCATAGCGGGACTCCCAGACATTGCTGAAGGACCAATACACTCACGTGACCATACATTGCATTTATAATAGACAATCACATGACTGACAGCTGTTCGCTTGACCGGGGAGCTAGTATAAAACCACCGTTTGCTGCAGGAACACCAACGCATGAATAAAGTAGCGAAGTATGAGGAATACTTACTGATTTGGGCGCATACACAAGAAAAAGCTTGCAACTGTGATCAAGTGTCGTGCATTAATTTTAAATGGGGCCAGAAAACACCTTTGGCCCAAAGAGCTGATAGTGAGTGACAAGATAGTTCTAGCCGGGCGACGACAACAAGACAAGTGGGTGTCTCTCTCGTTGAATAAAGTACTTTAACTCACATACCACTGCTTTGATTCTGTAATATGACCACGTGCTCAGTAGAGCTCTTTCCCGTTCAAGACCGAAAATAGTGATTTTAGATTTTAGTGATCGATTAAACAAATGCGGAAGTGAAATCGGTAACTCTTTTGTTTTAGACAGGCGCCTTGCTACGTGAAAACCTGAGACTGCCCCTAGTGGACGTTTGATGAACTTGGATTCGCCAGTTACATACGTGTTAAATAGCACATCTGTAACCGGCTGCAAAACGATATGAACCTTAAAATTTGCTGAATTTAAAGCATAATACGCAATATATTATATTGTCAGTACAGTACACAGGGTTGACCCAATTTGAACTATTTGTCTGGTGACCAGTCCAAGATGTACTCCGCCTCTCACCCAGTCCGTTGGGACAGGCTCCAGCTCACCATAGTTTTATTTGTAATTTTCCATCCATTTTCGATAGCGCTTATCCTCATCAGGATTATGCGAGCTGCAGTCTATCACATCTGAGTTTGAACAGGCAGAGTACACCCTGGATCGGTCGCCAGCCAATCGCATGGCAAACACAGAGAACCAGTGTCTTCAATCAACCTTGAGGTACTCCGACACTGTGCCCCAAACCGCCTTAAAATGGCATTTTAAAACCCTACTTAAGAGAAAATTACACATTTTCCCAAATGACATGTCCACATATGACCGCAAATGTGAAACAGTAATGGAGATAACTGTCAATAGACAAAAGACATTTAATGACATCGAAAACATTGCAATTACAATTTCAAATCAAGATTCAAGTGCAATTTACATGCATTTCAGATATTTCCGAGGGGTCTGTAGCCCATCTCCGCCTCCATCTGTTCTGCGGTGAGAGCGCCCAGCAGTGGCTGACAGTCCGGATTGAAAACGGAATAAGCACTCATCTCCCCGGGCTCCCGTTCATCCGGCTCACGCAGTCCCTCGTACAGCCAGTAGAAGAGGGAGACGACGAAGAAGGGCAAGCCGAACTCCAGCTCTACGAAAAAGCTAAGCAGGACCACCCAGAGCAGGACTTTGAGCAGGGTGATGTTGGAGAGGTCGTATCTTCTTGTGGACAGCCATATCCCCCACGAGCTGTCCAGCATCCAGTCCCTACCGCCCTGCGGGACTCTCAACAGTAAATATTCTCTGATGTCTGTAGTGCTTCGTGAAAGCAGACAGATCATCGTTCGTGTTTCATCAATAACATTTGCATCATCTGCTTTTACTTTGGAAAACAATGCTCAACAGTCAAATTTGCAATAATATCCTGATCTTGGATAAAATAATCGGCAGATTAATCGATTATTAAAATAATTGTTAGTTGATGGCCTAGAGTGTTTAGATTTGGGGCGCAAAGTTCAGCCAACAAAAGCTCCGCACCTAGTCGTCATGGTAACGAAATGCTTGAGTCCGGAGTTCAGCAAGACAAAAAACAGGATGTGAAGATGAACTACAACTCTTTATCCTTGGTGTATTTTGACATCAAGCACAGCGTAGTCCTGTTCAAAGACACTTGGGAAGAGATTAAAATCGGTAATATACTAAGTATGTCTCATCATTTTGAATTAGTGGAGCGCTTCCTGGACTGTTTGAAAAACCTAAAAAAAACAATGCACAAGATTTAAAAGAGACATTAGTCACCTCATTTGGGGGTCTCCGGTCTGAATTGCCCTCATTCTGTGCAGTGTCTGTTGAAGGACCTTCCACGATTGTGGGGACAGGGGCGATTAATTGCTCCCGACCGGAACCCCTTTTAGCTTGTCGCCGAGCCCTGAAATCTCCAAGCTTCCGCTCCATTTAGGAAAACGTGTTACGAAATGCCAGCAGCCACTAACGCTCATCCAAACAGCCCATCGACACCTCCAACGTTCACAAATGTCCTTTGACTGCCACGTATCTACGTTTTTGTGACATTTCCGTGTCACCACTTTGACGTTTACTTTAGCCAACGCGTGTGCCTGAAAGCAGGATTTAGTGTCGTAAAACGCCTGTCGCGAATCAGTACCGTCGGTGCACGACGCTTTTCGGCTTGCCTGCTTGTTTTCATCGTTCTGGTAAGTTGGTACTAATATGCTACATTTTTTGTTTTTTTTTTTGCGTGTGATCAATATCTATATGGTTAATTCATCATCAGAAGGAGGTAGGGTTTACGAGACATCAACTCAAACCACACCTAATTCATCCTGTTGTCACGATTATTGCTTAAACACCCATGTTACACATTGGCTTTATTTGGCGTTGGTCTGACGTACTGACAGTTTCAATTTAACTCTAATTTTACTAGCATTACAGACCAGTGACGTGACGTTTCCGCAGAACAGATGACGAACTCGAAATCGTAGTTAACCTTAAGTAATCGACCGATTTCTAGCAAATGACCCCCCCCCCAACACACGCATTTTACATGCGATTATGTGTACGATGCAATAAAAAAACGTCGTGTGTTCTGTGCCTAGTCTCTTTACAGGCATGGCCTCTGCACCGGCACAGCAGCCCACCCTGACTGTAGAGCAGACCAGAGGTAACTTTTAACTGTGCATATAAAATGAACAATTAAGGGGAATTAATTTGTTCCTGTATTAAAAATTTCCCATCATAAAACCGAGAGGTTAAAACATGTCTACAGTTACTGAGTGTCATTCAGGGATTTTCCTGGCTCAAATTGAGGTGAAGCAGGTACCATTCTGATCATCAGCATGTACTGTTCTGTATGTTCCTCAATGGAATCGATACAACTCAGAATTTCTAAAATTGAATTACTGAGATTAGTGCACCTCACTATGATCTACTTCTTAGAGGTGCACATGTACTGGATATGCATCATTGAGGCATAGTATGGTACTAAGGTCAGATGTGTGTGTGTGTGTCTCAGTGGTACTCAGCGAGGTGATCCAGGCCTTCTCTGTGCCGGAAAACGCAGTGAGGATGGAGGAGGCGCGGGAGAGCGCGTGCAATGACATGGGCAAGATGCTCCAGCTGGTGCTCCCTGTGGCCACGCTGATTCAACAGGAAGTCATCAAAGCATACGGCTTTAACAATGAAGGAGAGGGTGAGAACAACTCAAAAATAGTTGAACACACGACAGCTGCCAGTTTGTATAGTTAGACCCATTATGTGAGATTACATAGACGTACATTGTAAGACTTGAAGTTGGAATGGTGTGGATCAATCAAGAAAGCAGGATGTAAACATGTCTCCAAATGTGAGAATTTGGTAATATTTGGAAGGTTGAATGGTTAGAATTGGAGAATTTTGGAAGGAGTAGAATGTCCCAAAAGGGGTTTAACCTCATTCCTCCTTCTCATTTAAGGTGTCCTGAAGTTTGCCAGATTGGTCAAGATGTATGAAACCCAGGACCCCGAAATAGCAGCCATGTCAGCCAAACTCAAGTCTCTCCTCCTGCCGCCTCTGTCAACACCACCCATAGGCGGCGCCATTCCTGCCTCATAAAATAGAATCTAAAATGAATTGTCCACAGGATCAGTGTAAATGTCACATTCCCTTCTTTAACACTAGAATGCCCAGAAGCCTGTCATTTGACTATTTTTGCTTTACATTGGAATATGTCACCCCGCTGCTTTGGCAGGTAATGGCCAATTTAAAAAGGAAAGATGGCTAATTGTAGCCAGCAGAGTTGTTTGTCAAATATCACCCAGATTTGTAATTTAAAATTTGTTGCAAAATAACCCTGGGCATTCTAGTGGCTTCATCGCTAAATCGTCATTTCACTTACTTCATTTTTTCGTTTTCAAACATAAGCGGGTATTTGTTGTATTTATCCATTCATCCCCTCCCCCAAAAAAATCCATGAACTCAATTTCCACATGGTTTTGTATACGTATGCAAATAAACGCCATTGTTTTTTTTTAAATTCTTTGAGTATTTTCTTCTCAACACACTTGCACATACAATTGAACATGTCTGTGTCTTAAAGCTTTTTTTTTTTTCTTTCTTCCTCTCAACCCCAAATCAGATAGCTTTAGAGAAAAATAATAGACCACTGCAAATTGATCAGTTTATCTGATTTTGCTACTTATATGCATGTTAAGAGTAAAACAAATTTCTAAAGTAACTCCCATATTTCAAACCGAGCATTTTTGACACCTTGTCATAACTGACATTATGGCAACGGATGTCGACACTGCCATCTTGTTTTGTAGCAAAATCAACTTGCTACCTGAAGTCCATATTAATTTTAGCAGTGGGAACAGCATCATTGAACAGTTCAAAAATATCTTTATTAATGCATTAAGCCTTCAGGCGACAACAACTCTACACAAACACTGAGCCAATGCACACATTCCTATGTTCCTCAGACAGATGGGATGAAAAAAAAAATGAATGTGACCATTACAGCAGACAACGATGCTCAACTACCAAGATAACACTACAGCGCCCCTATTCCAAAAATAGTCTCCGTTTAAAGTGCTCATTTTCTTCAAAAAGAAATTTAGTGCAAACCAGTGCTTCAAAGCCCACCAAAACAAACATGAAAGTTGCAGGGCAGGTGATTGGTAACATTCATTGATTACTCACCTAAAACAAAATAAATAATCACGTGGTGTCCAGTCAGTGCAACAAACCTGGCTGCTTGTCTTACCCAGTGTGAGCATCGTTACGAGGGAAGAGATCAAACTAAACGCCGTCGAGCTTCGACCGGGGAGTTGTGAGGCGTGAGGAGTATGCGGCTCCATAAAACGATACATTCCAAGTCATATTACAGTCACACAGTCAAGGCTTGGGCTGGTCGGTACCTCCATTCCAAAGTGATGAAATATGCTTTCGACGTAACACAGGACTTTCTGCCAGTCGGGACCTTCCTCCTTCAGCATATCTTCCACCGTCTGACGCACGGCAACCATGAAAAAGGGCAAACAAACAACATCAGCTATGGGATATACGGGACATGATCAGAGATCAAGTCGTTTATAGTCGTGGCTACCAAAAATGTGTTCAAATTAGTGCTGTCAAACCTATCGCGTTATCGGGCGGTAATTCAATTTTGTAATTGATCAAGTCAAAATATTTGATGCATTTAACTAGCATAGTCCCACTCAGAAGTGCAGTGAGCAGCAGAGCGGCCACGTGTCGCCCCGCTGGAGTATAAAGAAGCATTTCGAAAGAAGAGGGCATTTTTAAAATCTCTCAAATGCGAATAAGTTGGTTTGCCTCAGCGACTGAGAATGAGTAGAGAAGAGGGTTGTCTTGTTTTGTGTTAATCAAGTCAGTTAATCTAACACACGACGTGCTTGAACAGCACAGAACACACCCGTCATATGAGCCAATCAGATTAGTGTGCACTTCAGTGATCGCTCAGACAACATAAACTAAGAATATTACAAGAGCCACATATAAACTTGTTTGCACACATTTGAAATATTTCTGTCACTGTTCTGAGGCCCTTTTGCGTTTTTGTAGTATAAAAATAATAAAATAAATAAAATAAAAATAAGAATGTTAAGAATTTTTATTTAAAAATGTTGATTTTCATCTCATGAGGATTTATTAGTTCTAATAAAAAAGAAATACATTACATATGAACAGTATGTTGTATGTATATATCTGTCTTGTGTCTTTTATCTTTCCATTCCAACAATTTACAGAACAATGTGGCATATTTTGGAGACAGTTCAAATTGCAATTCATTGCGATTAATTATTTGTTAAGCTGTGATTAACGCGATTAAAATTTGTAATCGTTTGACAGCCCTAGTTAAAATGCAAAATAGTTCAAATATGTAAAAAGGCATCCCGCGCACCTGTTGTAGACTGTCACTATAGTATGTATCCCATGAAAGGATTCGATAATTACATTCCACGATTGCATATCGTGCATATACAGTGCATCTGAAAAGTATTCACAGCATTGAACTTTTTCCACCCTATGTTACAGCCTCATACTTTTTCATCAAAATTCTACATGATGCACTTGAGCTCAATTTTGAGCTTTGTGGCAAAGGCTGTGAATACCGGACTTATCTACTGTACACGTGATTTCCTAGGTTAAAAAAAAAAAATCACATTGTCATAATGGGTTGTTGCAGCTAGAATGTAGAGGGGAAAATTAATTTGATTTATGGAATGAAACAAACAAAATGTGGAAAAAGTGAAGCGCTTAATACTTTCCCAATGCAGCGCATTTTCTTTTCTTGTCATCACAAGATTGCCCAGAAAAAGGCAGAGAAACAATAAAATACACTTGGTAGTCTCACTATATTTTGTTTCACGATTTCACACAATGTCGGTGTCATAACCTTGTGGTCAAGAGGTTCAAGAAACTGCACATTTCCACCTTTCGCTACTTTCTACTACAATCAGAGATTTCCACAGGGATAAATTGTAGCTATTCAACGGCATGGGTTTCAACTCTTTATGAACCTTAGAGGCTGGATTGCCAAGATATTCATGCGATTTAACAAAGTTATTAAACAGGGTTCACAATGTCGATGCGAATAAAGCCTCACCAGAGTGGCTGTGATTCCAACAGACTCTCCTGTCCTAAAAGCAAGATCCAAATTTTCCTTCTTGGGGGTGGACAAGAAAATGTAGCATTTTCAAACCGTCACCTCAATCATCGTGCTCATTCTATTGCTTTCTTGAATGTCTCCTACCTTCTCTGCTGGGTTGAGGCTGTTGTAAGGGATGCGAGTAGGCAGATATTTATGATACAAGGCACAGAAGGCCAAACCGTTCTCCCAACAGGTGCTGAAGTTTGTGATCTCAATGTACTGGAACCAAAATATTGAAATGGTAATCTTAGTATGCACTGACCACTGCCAGATTGTCATTTGAAAAGATGAACGCGGGCACTCTCGAACCCGATAGCCTTCAGTGTGGCTTTGACACTGGTTCAGCATCATCCTTCTCCTGGTGCTGCCGGGACGACGTAGCAGCGCGCGCGATCCATCCGGCGGTCTGCAAATTATGTCATCATGTCAACGCGTTTTCACCCTGACATAAACTTCAATTTGATAGCCTGTCGGACATTAATAGATGGATGATTGTTCTTTATGTTTGAGGGAAAAGATCGAGTGTATTTTTAGTTGCTACATTACAGGTTCAGTAATGCCTTTTGATACGAGTATTAATTAGCGACTGCCTCATTTGTAGACTTTTAAATATGTTCATCTTTGCGTATTTTGGATCATTTTAGGAAGAGTCACCGGATTTTAGTGGGATAGAATGACATTTGGGCATTTGTATTGCTGCCAAATGTTAAAAATGGGTAAAATTGGACCCGGTCAGCATTTATGTTGGGGTTGGTTTGGGAATAAAAAAAAATGACTCACTTGATAACATCTGAAGGTGGGTCTTCATCCTGTTTTCCTGCAACATACAAACAACAACGCGTGTAACACAAACTTTAAAAACGGACATCTAGTGAAAATTTATGTTATTGCTTGGATTCAAATAGTTGGTTCTCCCGGGGGATGGGGCACATGGATAAATTACCCAGAAGTGGCTTCGTGCATGTGGTATCCATTTGCAGTTTGGACGCGTAGGAGTGAACATCTGATCTGGACGAAGTCTCCGAATCTCCAGTAGTCTCCACTAACACTGTAACAGGTCATTAGATTCATTACTCATTTTTTTTTTTTTTTTTTAAATTGGGCTTTAGTTAGCAAAAAAAAAATAGCTTAGCTTTGTGGCATGAACTAGCTAACTCATCTGAAAAATGAATATAGCACTCTATATAATAGTCTTGTTGACACTCCAGAAGGTGATTAGTGTGCTGCACTTTATGGGGAATTAAAAGAGACGCTTTAATTAGTTATAACTCAAGTGGGCTGTGACCAGCGTTTCCTCTCACAGTTCCGCCAGCCCGCAAAATTACCAATATCAAGTCTAACTTGCCTCCACGTAGAGATGCACGCCGGTCACGGAAATACAACCCATAATGTGTCACTCTCTTGGTTTCAGATTTAGTTTGAGAGTAACCTTCAACTTGGGGTGGCAGTAAACAACTTGAAGCTGAAGAATTTGTTCACTACCTGCCAAACTGCCGCTTATTTTGAAGTGAGTTGAGTTCACTGCCACTATATTGTGCTTGTATCTCAAAATTGTGGTTGCATGTCAAAGGGGGAGAAAAAAATAAAAATAAATAAAATAAAAAAAAAAAAATCGGGCAAACAATGGGCATGTCAAAGGTAAAAAACACATCTGCTTTAAAATGACCTGTGTGACAACTTGACCAGCTGTCCTGCCGCTTTAAAATGTGAGACATATTCCTCGCTCGCGTTGGTTCTTCTTTCTGCCAAAATAAAAAAAAAAAAAAAAAAAAAAAAAAAGGTTAGCTGATTTTTCAGTCAAACAAGTTTTGTATCAATTAAATATGCTATACCTTGGGTAGTAGCAATGATGAGCTTGGTTTAACCGAGTTATTGTTGGGACAGCAGTCAAGAGGTAATGGGGTACGGGACAGACTCCTGTGGGACAAAATCTTGCAAATGTTACATCAGACTTAAAGACCCCGTTTCTCATGTGCGATGTTTCATAACCACCTGCGATAAGTCAACATCCATGATATGGAGAAACCACATAAAAACGTTTTTTTTTTTCATAGGTTTACCCCCCTTTACTGTTCAATTGCCGAGAAGTGCATTAGCGACTGTGGCTCTCCTTTCCCATATGCAAGGGCATTAAAGGAACTAAGTATGGTGTAACAAGGTTAAAAAAATATGAAATTGTAAGCGGGAGCGCCAATGAGGACTTACAAAGATCTTTCAGACATCACAATCCTCCTTTGATCGCGCACCCCTCCGTTTTTCTTCTCCAGTGCATCCACGTAAACTTTGCCGATGCCCTTGCCCGTTAGCTGTGAGCTCGCAGACCTTTTTGCGTCTTTCTCGTCGTAAGCTTCGTGCTCCTCTTGTTTTTGAACACTCTCCACGTCAACTTCCTCCATAAAATAGTGCATTTTCATCTCATGACCCTCCGCGGGGTTGCTTTTGTCTTCGACGAATCGTCCATCCATCTTCTGCTGCTGCTTCTTTTCCAGCGAGGACAGTCGAAACCACACGTCCGTGTGTTGGGACCGCAGACATTCCAGCTCCCGCTGAGTTTCCAGCTGCCTCCCGTGGGACTGGGCCAGCTGCTCTTGCAAACTCTTGCGGTCCTCCCGGAGCTCGTTGAGGGCCTGCTCCGATTCCGTCCGCATCCGGTCGGCGACGGAAACGGTCGCCAGCAGGTCCAACTGGAACTGCTGCCACTCGGACTTCTCGTTCTGATACAGAAGACAGAAGTGGCGTGATTTTAAAAAGGCAAAAAAAAAATCATCTTGAGTATAATGACAACGGGGCGCTCTATCATTGTATGGCTTTAGACAACTAGAACAGCCCTCAGTTGATTTGGAAATATTAGGGCATATTTTCATTATTCTCAAAAAGCTTGTTTGGTCTCATCTAATAAAGGGTTCATTTTGCCTTCAGGCAATATTAAGGAGCACAAAATGCTTTTTCGCGAAAACCTACTTACCAAATTGTGTGAATTGTACTTGGTGGAGGTAATACTATTATTCTGTTCGGGTTCCAATCAGGAATGGTTTAAAACAGCTATGGACTTAGACAAAAACATTTTGACAAAGCTTTTTTTTCTCCCCATATTTGAAATACTTTGAGACTAGTGTACCAGAGAAGAAGCAAGAAAGTCTAAAACAAAACATGCTGTGGTCACAAGGCCTTTCCATGTAAAATTCAACAACACAAGATGAACCGGCTGAACTCACGTTTAACATCTCTCGCAGGCCATTCACCTCCTCGGTTAGTTTGTCTCTTTCTGTTATCAGCTGCCTGACCAGCTCTGACAGGATGAGGAAAAATGTCAAGTTAATACAAGTGGGAATGAGCGTCGACTAATCAGCATCACACAAGATAAAAAAAATGTTTTTATTGAAAGGTTTTGCAAAGGGCCGCCCCATCCAACAAGATGGGGTGTTTTTATGACATCATCAAATGGTGGAGAAAAAAAAAATACTTTTTGGGGGGTAACCCTATCATAAAAAGAGACAAATGCATGTTGTGCTACTTAGCAAATGTGCTACTCGGCCATATGCAGCAGGAGCAATCAACCAATGTTGACGCGTCTGGTGGACCCGCTAGTTTGGGGTTTTCAAAACAACACAAAAATGTTTTCCCGTTGAAATACTCAACAGATGTTTACCGCATCCCAATTGCAAGTCATATGAACAGACTATATTACATTGGACTAAAATGTCGTTAAAAAAAAAAAATCCCATATGCCCTGGGTCATTTTTCTTTTGATAAAAACTGAACATGGGTCCCACAGACACCACTCAAGTGAGTGGAAACATAGTGCTTTGCTGCCATCTTTTGGAATCTATAGGAAATTGTAATTCTATTACCAACATCTACGAAGAAGAAACTTTCCCAGGTCAGAGGTCACCAAAGCAAGTCACTCAAATGATGTTTGGCACAATTTTTAAACAAAGGATGCCCTTCCTGACGCAACCCACTCAATACCTGTGGGTGGGTCATCTGCCCTGAGTGGGATTTGAATCCCAATCCTCGAGTCCAAAGTCAGCGGTGTTAACCACTGAGCCGCACAGCCGCCACCAACATTTTCGAAGAATGTTACATTAAAATTACTTCACCTTCTTTACATAAAGATAACCGTCAAAAATTGTGACCAGCTTCTGTTCCCGGAATAGCCAGCCTTGTTTAGAGTTAAGTCAAGTTACCACTGCTTTTGGTTGTTATTGTTTTTTTTTGTTTTTTTTTTGGTATCATAGATTAAGGAAATGTCATCAAATGACGATCCCGAAAAGAAAACGGTAGACAGCTGCACGAGACGATCCAGCGGCCAAAAAAAAAGGCGTGGCCTACCTACAGCTTCCGCGGTGGCGTCTGTGCTGAGGCTGAGGCCCAGCGAGGTGCGATGGCACTCCATCAGGCCGAGCAAGGCCCGGCTCAACTCTTCCCCGGACCTCTCGGCCGTAGCCGGAGGCTCCAGCCCGCTGTCGCTCTCCTGCCAGCTCTGCTCCAAAGGCCACGCCCTGGACGTATGCAGCGATGTCAGGCTGCGTAGACTGACCTCCGGCGCCTCGCCGTGGCCCGACACTTCGCCACTCACATTCCGAGACTTGACGTTGTCTATACTTAAGACGGCCCATTCGGAGGGGGGAGACAGCTGGTGCGTCCAGTCTGTCACTGCCAAGGTGGTGGCCATTCCCACCGATGGTGTCTGCGTCCTGTGGGAGGAGCTTGTGGAGGAAATGGCCAGGGCTGTCAGATCGGCCTCTGAGGGCAGTGCGGGAGCTTGGAAGAAATCCAAAGGAGAACCTGAGTGCAGCAGAAGGAAGAACTGTTCAAGGTCTAAAGCAAAAGTCCAACCGTCTGGGTTGTTTTATACAAAATGGCCCTATTTTTTGGGGGCGGGGGGGGACTTGCACAAAATGACAATGATGCATGGCACTGAACGTGGATTTTTCATTAGTTCCACAACATAAGTGGATGAAAACAAGTATAGTTTCACTATTTAGCAGGGATGTTTGTAGATAGTTTTATCAACCCTTCAAGTACTGAATAAATAAATAAATCCGATTTTCTTCAGAAACGGCAATGAACCTCAAAATAGCATATAGCATTTTAACGCAGCATGTCATGTTCATGTCCATGGACATTACATTAAATTCTTCAATTTCTTGACAAATGACTTAAGTCAGTTGTAGTTCTTCAGATGATCTTTTGGGGACAATATAGAATTAGGAGTGTCACAAAAGCCGAAAGGATAACAACAACTTTACGACTAAATGCAAGTAATGGTGCAAAACATTATGCAAGACATACTAAATGTCTCAGGGGTAACACAGGGGATCCCAAAGTGCGGTGAAGATGGTTAAAACGATATTTCAAAAAGGTATAATAGTTACATCAGAAGCGTTTGTTTCACAAACTAAAAATAATGAGTGTTTCTTCAAAACCAAACGCACCCAAAACGCCCCTGAGTTCTGACAGTCAACCCATCATAAATTAAACATAGCTATATGTGCGTCCAATGACAACCGCCTAAAAAAAAAAAAAAACATTGTGTGCAACAAGGTAAGTCTGGTGGGAAAATTGGACAAAACAATTGCGTGGTACTTTTCTGTTGTATTTTAAGCACCTGCTGAGGAGCGGTAGTTCATATTCCCCATTGTGATGCAGGGTTTGATGATGTCTGCACAAGAGAAAGCCAATCTAAAACGAAAAATACAGTAAGAGTTTGAACAGCACACACACAATGACTGCCTTTTTCAAATATAAAAAATCACGCTAGCTGTTCAGCAAATGCAAGAGAAGACACAGTAATATTAAAGACATGACAGCTCCTGTAGCTACAGTAAAGTGGACACGCCCGAAGCAGGTGTCAATCAATAATCCAATCAATTTACAATGCCCTCGATTGACCTCACAGTGTGACGTCGATGACACATTAAACGTGATCACATGCATCGGCTGTGATGACGAGCTGTTGTGTGAGCAGCTCCTTCTCAATCCGAGATGGACTTTTGCAGAAAGCTTACATCAAGCGTGAACACTTACTGGCTCCGGAGACCTACAACTCGTCGTGCCAACAACTACAGAAGATGATTTTAATGATTAAATACGCAACAATGAGAGTTCCGCACACCTGACAGGCAGCTGCAAAATCTTTCACTTCCTCGGCAGACACAAGAAAGCGTCCCCGCCCCCTTCTCGAAATCCCAAATTCTGCTTCCTCCTCGCCTTTAATGCGTCAAAAAAGAGGGAGGAACTTGGGGCTTGCGCTGCAGCTACACCTGGAATGCAATGCAGTTAGGTCAAAGTTTCGTGATGAACAACTAACACCCGACAATGACAAAGCCAATCAGAAACATGAAAAAGACGTCACGTCCGGAAAATTCTGTGACAAAGATCGTGAGTTTAGGCAAAAAGGAATTATTAGGGTTTGCCTGAAATTCACACATGAGTAAATACACAAATCAATATAATAAACCAGAGAGTAAATTGGTAAACAGAAAAAAGGAAAAATGACATACAAAATCCAAGCACTCTTGCAGGAGGGGAATCAAAATAATTAGAATACCATAGAAAAGTGCATTTAATAAAGTAGTCAAATAAAAATAATTAAGAGATGCTGTAGATTAATTAAACAACAGAAAAAAAAACTTCTGAGAGTCAATGTCTATTTTCTATATCAAATATTTTGTGTATAGTGTTTTTAATCATATATTTTATTTATATATCTATATATATATATATATATATATATATATATATATATATATATATATATATATATATATATATGTATATATATATAATTACTTTATCTTTTTTTTAAAGATGGTGACTAGGGTTTTCGAAGGCTATAAACAATCAACATTCTCCGAATATTAATATGAAAATGGATGGCCGGATGAATCTATGTCCAAAATTAAAGAAGTTTGATTAACTGCATGGATACAAGGGAAGAAAAAAAAAAGAAAAATATCAATTCTACTTAAAATGTATTTTCTTGTCCAACATTAGCAAAACATGAATATGGAACAACATGTTAATTTTATTTTCATACATTAAAAATTAAATCCAGATGATAAAAATTGGAATTAAATAATCCACATTTCAGTAAGAGAAACCGATAACAGTAATTGAATGATTTGTGATTAGTTGATGACCATGGCCACAGAAAGAGGCACCAGTGTTAAAATGTCACATCTAATGACCTAAATTTGCACATGCTCAAGAATGGAAGCTGCCAATTTCAGGTGAGATAATTTAAATAACGTATAAGACAATTTTTGCCTTTTAATGTTTTAGATTGCTTTTATTTTAAAATTTGGATTCAGTAGATTGATTATTTGTTAACAGTTCTTTGTGGCAATGAATCTATACTGGAAAGCTTTTTAAATAAATGGTGCCGCATTTTAAGGCATGTTGTGTGTCTTGTCCGGTTAATTGGATGATTTAAATGGAAAGAAACAAGACATTTTGGCCATTTAACAATTTATTCATTCAACAATCAGGAGCCTCAGTCGAGTGTGGAGGAACCATCCACAGCCACAACAGCATGTCATCCTCCTCATGCTGCTCACCAGCCTGGTCACATGCTGCTGTGGGATGGCATCCCATTCTTCAAACACAATTTGTCAGCCAAGGTGCATGGAGGGCGGGCGTTGTCATCTTCGAGGCTGGAGTTCAAAACAAGAGTCACTGGCCACTGCAAAATAAGTTGTTGGGCATCGGCTTAAAATATTTGGCTTTCTTTTTTTTTTTTTTTTTTTACAGGTGCAATTGACACACTCACAGGGCTGGAGTGGGGCAAATCTTCAGCTCTGGAGTTTCACAGCTCAGACCGGCCCAATCTATCAATCTAAAATGGCTTACAACTCCACTCAATGATATTCATATTGCATTTGATCAAAAATCTAATTTACAATCGAATGTGCTTACAAGATCTAGATGTGTATTTGAACAAGTAGGAGGACATAAATAGTTCAAATGGGCAAAAGGACAAAAAGGGACATTTAACAAGGCAGACATGAAATGCTGTTAAGACACAACCAACAGTATAACATTACCAAGAAACATTGTTCAAACAAAAATTATCTACCAACATAAATATCCTTATTTTTGGGGTTATGTTTACATATGCTGTAAATATTTGGGCATTATTTATCAGTTCATATGGTTAAATTAACCCGTGAAATTGGAAAAGATCTGAAACTGCCTGCCACACCCAAAAAATCTGTCATTATAAAACATGTACTGTATTAACGAATGAATCTAAAAAAATAGATGTCAAAGTGTAAGTATAAAATTCGACCCAAATTGGGTGAATTTAAGTAGTATTTAACAGCAGTTTTCATTTCCTACGGTTTAACGCGTCAGACTGATCTATTTATAGAAGTAGCTAAGAAGTTCTGACTGCATCACAACATCCTCACAAGTGTGGTTGCAGACTTTGGAGGGAGGGGGTTGGAAAAAAAAAAATGGCGTCAGATAAAGCTCGGTACAGCACATCTGGCCGAGCGCTGCACACATCCACGCACGCGGATGCCTCAAGACTCTTGGCACCTCCACGCAGGCTGCGCGAGGCGGAATCACGAGCACGTTCCCCGCGGGGATAACTGACCTCATCGCAGACACGAGGGAGACATGATCGCTGCTCGCGGGCGGCGGAAGAGCCTCGTGAGGAAGTGACCTTCGCCGTGGATGGAACATGCCAGCCATGAAGAAGGTAACGTGCGCCAACCTGCAGCCAAAGCATGTTTTTGTTATTGTTATGGCCATGAGATCACGTGGGCACGTACACCAGTGAGGGGGAAAATAGAAAGTTGTGCAGAACCTCAATGTGTCACTGCAGGGTGTGTGTGTGTGTGTGTGTGTGTGTGAATGGATGGATACCAATTCATCAATACCATCAAGTACTCAAGCTCCACTTTGAATGGAGCCTTCATTGTTCCCACTATACACCGGGGTGACGCAGCTGTATTGAATTAGTGTACATATGTCTTTGTGTCACAGGTGTTACCATGGTTACTACAGACTCACTGCTGCCTTTTCTTGGACAAAGATTCAGGTAAGATGTGTTTCTTTGAGCAGGTTGTCAGCAATGCAGTCGTGATTGATACATTTGGATACAGTTTCATTATTATGAACAGCATTTAGGAAAAGGTACTGGCAGACGAATGTGAACAGTTTGAACAGAATTTGAATCAATTTCATCCTGGTGCCACAAATATGTGTTTTTATTATCCAAAAACTGTCTCAGACAAATGCCGCTGATTCAAATAATGTTGAATATATTTGATTTTTTTTTTTTTTTTTCTGATGTCGACTTTGCATTTCTGTCCGTCTTTTATGGACTTAAACTGAATGCTGAGAAACCTTTTGTGCCCCTGAGGATCTTCAGTCTTTGAAATCCTTCATAGTGGTTAGCATTAGCATCTTGCTGTAGGTCACGTGTGTGCTGAAAACAGAACTTTTCTTTTGTAACACACCCCCGCATCATAACATCATTTATAGATGTTGATCACATTTTCTGTAATTGACCAGTTATAATATCTGGTACAAATGACACAATCTGTTTTCATAAGAAATGAGTAGGATTTCCAACTATCATTTGTGGAGATGCAAAAGTGCAGCATTTAACAATCACTCTGAAATTAACAGTGCTCTCGACACGCTTATACGCGTATTCTTGAGTCGGACACCCCGTGTTATTAGTTCCTTCACCGCTAGCCGCGGTGCGCCGAGAAGTTGGAGCTCCAAAAGGTGACGATGGCTGATTTGTTCAACTCAGCCGAGGTCACAAAGAGTTCAGAATCATCAATAGAAACAAGGCAGGGGTGCGCACCTGCTTTGGCTTTTTTTTTTGTTGGCCATCAAATTCGAGCTTACGTCAGCACAAACCTCAGTTTACTAGCGCCAGATGCTCACAAACAAAACGAGGTGGTTTTCATAGCCACACTTCAAGAGGTGCAGTTTAGATTGCTACAGGATGGTTTGGATCACTATTGACCTGACTCCTATATGTGAGGAAATTAATGGTAATAGCCGTGTCAGCTACATATAACGGCATGATGTCATACCGGTGCAAAAAAAAAAAAAAAATTATTTTGATCCCATTGCATTATCTTTTATAGCAGGTTTCTTTAGCTCTGAATGAATCGTATCCAGGATCAGAACAGACTATCTTTTTTATCATTTTAATTCAGTTAATTTTTTTTGCATTAAAATGCTGACTGGACTTTTGGTCCATCTACACATCAGCGATGACTGGAGAGGTAGTTTTGTGATTTTCCTGTCTTTGTCAGCAAAAACGCTTACGGTAGATAGGGGGAATCTCTCAGCTTGTTTGATGTTTCCCTTACTCATCATTTTCTCCAAGTTTAAGCTGAGTGTTATGTTAAGAGAGTTTGAACGTGCTTGTTGTAAGATAAATGCCGAAAATATTAGCCTTATTGGCTCGAGTGCAGATGTAGTTGTCCAATACCGTTTTTCGAACAGTATACCACCGCAATGTAGCACCACTAGGGGGGAGTGTTTTTTCTCATATCAGAGTAGCTGCTTATATTGACTGAAGTATCATTTTTATCCACAGCTTCAGAGGCAGACACTTTCAATAATAAGCAGCTGAACTTCCAACATCCTTTCAGTAAAGTGTATGGCAAGAAATGTGTCATTGGTGAAAGAAGGGAGCAGTGGCAGCATGGAAGGAGTTGCAGGTGCAGGGAACTTTTCTAGGGGCACAGTTCTCTAAGGCAGTCATCTGGAGTCAACTCTTTTTTTTTTATGTGTTCAGCCACCGTCTCAAGGCAAATGTCGCCGTTAGCGAGGAGCCTGCCTAGTCAAGCCAACCGCCAAAGCGGTTGTTCAAAGGCTACTATGCCACGCTCCGCGAGGGTCAACTTCAAAATAAAAGCGAAACAAGTAATACCGTACATGGATATCAATGCCTTACTTAGCTTTTATTTTGAGGTTGGCTAATCTTATTGCACAAAAACACGGTGACAGACTTGAACTGGAGCAAAATATTCAATTTCCAGTCCTCGTGCGCACCGGCGCACCACTTATGTTTCATGACCCGGCCCCTGCATGCGAACAGGACTTTTAAAATATATATTAGAAGCTTCCTGTGACATCTCAGCTCAGAAAAAAATCGAATACTCACATTCAACCTAGTGTACGTATCAAAGACCCACCAATTTTATGACAGCATTTTTCTGACTTTGGTTTGAAATGTTTCCGTGAATAAAGCAAAAATCTGAACGGCAAAGTTCAGGCATATGCAGGATCTATAAAGGTGTATAATTTGGAACTGATCCAAATTGGAATTGTCGGACCTTGGCAGAGTTTGCGCTCCACTGATTGCGATGCAAGTTTGTTTCATGGTAATGAGCTGGATTCTGTAACAACTACTCAATCTATGTCAACGATTAAGTGTTATGCCAAGGAACGAACCATTGCATTTCGGTACATACCTGAATAAAAGCACAGAGATGGAAGTTTTTTGTTGTTGTTGTGCTTGCATGCAGATTGTGGGAAAGGGCATTATTCAACATTTTCTTATTTTCTTAATGACAAAATTCCGACATATGCAGATGGCTGTGTATGATAGGTGTGCCGCATTTTTTTTTCTTCCAAGTCGATGGCGACACCTTAATGGACGTCTGTGCTATACTCAGTGCTTTTGTGTAGTTCATTGTTATGCCTTCAACATGCCCAATCATTCTCCAAACTATAACTTGAAATTCCACCCACCCTCACATTCCACGTACTTCATCAGCCTCTTTTGTGCCCTGCAGCGCAGCAGAGCTTCGGGGTCAAGAGACAATGTTACAATGGAACAAATATCTTTTTGATTGATTTTAGGCCATGAGTGCAGCTCATTGGCATTCTGATTGAGTGCAGGTAGTCCTCAAGAGAAAAATGCCAGTGCTGTTCTTTTGAGGGGGAAGAGTCTTGTAAACGACAGCGGATCAAAGAAACAAGGACAACACAAGGCCAACAGAGAAATGGGAATTAATCCTTCATGATAAATGAAATCAATATTTGAAAAGGAAATAACAATAAATAACGGCAGGCTTTTGACAGTGTCAAACAGTGACATGATAACGGGGAACTCAAAGTGTACACCGATAAGGGCACTTGGTGCTGACTTAATAAATAATATGTTGGCGGTATAACCAAGTCATGTGTGCCGTGATGAAGTTTTCTGCATGGAGTAACTGATGGCGCGATGGTTTACTCGCTTGACTCCCGTGCAGGCAGCGCGGGTCTCAGTTCCCACTCAGTGTGAGAGATTCTCTCTCTCTCTCTATGTGCCCTAGCATTACTGGCGACCATTCTAGGGTGTAGTTTGCCTTTTGCTCCAGCTCACCCCGACCCGGAACAAAATAAGTGCAAAAGAAAGTGAATGGATGGATTCCCCCATGGCTTCCTTTCCAATACAAAAAATCTCCACGACTAAGCCAAGAAACAACTTCCGAATCTTTTTTGTTTGTTGTTACGTCATCTGAGTGACAGTACGTGACGGCTTTGCGGAGCTCGAACGTTTTTATGACACGCACGGGTCACGCAGGCGAGAACATCACCCGTGACTCATCTCAAGCGCTAAACAAACCGACACCGCCTCGCCACCGAGACGGGGATACAAGTGAGGCAAAGGCGTAAATGCAGATTTGAGGGGGGCGCAGCGAGGAGGGACGTCAGCGCGCATGCTGATGGGGGCTCGAAGCGCATGGCGCAACAAGAGCTGCAGAATCCGGAATCCAGCGCCATGGAGAATCCGCGTCCTTGTTTTGCGGTGATGTGTGGGAGCCTGTGAAACAAGCAGCTCGCACTGCTGCAGTGGAGGAGTAAATGCGGAGCCCAACAGTGCTCCAGGTGATCCACAGCAGCCCAGCCCCGGCACACTGCTGTCTCCTCTTGCCTCCCCTCCTCACTCCTCCTCCTCCTCCTCTTCCGTCCCCGCTCCATTCCTCTGAGGGCTTTGCAAAAAAAAAAAAAAAAAAAAAGCAGCGGAAAAGCAGTGGAGAGACCCCGCGTTCCCATCTCCGTTCTCCGACGTGAAACACCTTCTCGGCCGGCCGCAGCTTCTCAGTCACCGTGTGATGACACACAGCATATGTGCTCCAATGCCTCCGCAACATAGGCTCGCCGCACGGTAAGACCGCTCCTCCTCATTTGCAGTTTTTCTCTTGCGATTCCATGGCGAGATTCCCCATCAAACTGTTACAGCCTCAAGTGTGCGAATTGAACAGGTAGATGAGAAGTTGCGCGGAGGGTGACGTATGAATCTCCGTATGCATGTCCTCGCCATCTGTAGCCTTCGGTTCGGGTGAAGAGGCTCCTCGACTCATTCACAATGTGCAGGTGTGTGCCCGTACGCAGTGTCTGTGTGTGACAGAATCCAACAGGCTCGGAGGGATTGCCCCTCACCAAAGGTTTCTCCACGGGCAACAAGGGGATTTTTTTTTTTTTTTTTTTTATCTCAACTATGTGGCCAAACAGCTGAACACCATTCTCACCGCCACTAATTCAGCCAACACGTTTTGCTCCAAAAGAGCATTGTCTCATTTAATGATATTCAATGATTATGTCATGATTTGCGATCGATTTGGTTTGGCCCGCGGGGGAGGCAAATAACCTACAATCTTAATTAATTGTGACTTGTTTTTCATTGACGAAAAGGACTTTACGATGAGGAGAGGTGAGAGATGACGAAAGGAAAGTGAACACGAGGATGGAGAGGGTCGGTTAGGGGAAATACTCTGATTTTGGTCGGCTGGTGTCGACTGTATCAGCTCAAAGCCTGACGTGACCTCGTGAAGGTTTTGCCCCATATCCTTGCATTTGTAAGGGTCAATAAACTGGATGCTGCAGTGATGTCAAAATCACGCCTCCTGCTGTTTGAGAGGGCTTCAGGCGTTTTGGATTCCGGTGAGTGGGTGTCTTAGCTAAAACACTTGTGCTATAATTACGCATAAACTGGCCGCAAAAAAAGTGAAGTTGCACTGCTTATGGGCTGAAGCCACCATATATTTGGATAGAAATGTGTGTGTGTCTTGCAATAGCGGTTTAACACACGACAGACAAATGTCGATATTTTAATTAAATACCTCAACGCAGAAAGAAAGAAATTCAAAAAGTAAATAGCAGAGAAGAGCCCAAGTTGGTTTTACAACGCACATTACTACACGTGTCCACTTTTTTTTTTTTTTTTTCTTCTTTCATTTGTCATTGTGACTAAGTTGCAAGCGGTCGCACAGCCACTATATCGCGATAATATCGCGTCGTGAGTTACTTTGTGATTTCCACTCCTAACTGGCAGACACTAACTGCAGGGTTATACAGTCATTTATATAACACGAAGAAAAAAAAAAATCCCCTTAAACATGATGCGCATCCAGTTCCGTACAAAACAAACTGATCCAAGTGTGTGACTGAGGTGGTCACGGAGCAGAAGCTGTTCCGAAATTAAGTCTGAGCTCCCTGGCAACTTTTTCGCTACCGCGATCCTCCGGCGGCAACACAATCGTCCTCCAACGCCTCGTTCGGAAAGCTCTGGCAAAACGTTGCAGATTTCCTCAAGGAGCCCCGAGAGGCTAAAAGGGACTACTACTGCACTATGCTGGTAGAGACGCAGCGAGTAAGTAGAAAGGTACTCACTAGGGAAGTGATTCCGAACCGCTGCACCGTGGCACATGAGAGTGCCATGAGAGATCATCAGGTCTACCGTGGGAAACTATCCAAATCCACTTCAGTTCAAAATATTGAATTTAGTCCCGACAATGTCTGTCTGTTAATCTGTCAACGCCGGAGACGTATAGTGACAGGCAGAACAATTAAACGCGCCCCCGCTAGGTAACAGAAAGTACATAGAAATAAAAAAAATAAACTCTAAATTCTGACGACAAAATTGAGGAAGAATGAATTTGAGTCTGTTCGTCCTTTTGATTGTGCAGTCCTTTGTTGACTTGTTTCCACTCGAATTTTTTGACAGTTTGTAAAGGGCTGAGTCACTAAGATAAATAATGTGTCCGGGAGTGTGGTTTTGTTGATCAACAACAAATGCAGAGTAAAAAAAAAAGAGATGAATACAGTAATAACCATACTAGATGTGCCATTCATAGTGCCGCAATGAATTCAACTGTTTAAAAAGTTCATGGCAAGGGAAGATAGGCTATTGGTATGTATGCCGTTTTTTTATGTGCATCGTTTGACGGAGCCTACCAGAGGGAAGGAACTGAACAAGCTGGTGTGAGTCCAGGAGGATTTCTTTCTACCCTTATCTTAGCTCTTGCAGAGTTGAAGTCCTCAAGAGTGGCTAGGAGGGAACCCGACGAGCCTCTCGGCAGTCGCATTTCGTCCTCTTTGCCGTACCAAACCAGACTGTGATGGATGAACACAGAACTCATTCAATGTCTGCTGTGGCCTTCTGGAGGAATTGTGATTTCCAGGAACTCGAGGGTCCGCACGGTTGATAGAATGTAGTCGGTGCAGTATGCAGACTCTTCGCCGTTATTGATGTCTGCAATTTTTTTTAGGAGTTTAACCGCTGAGTGCATTGATGTGCAGTAGATATTTCGTGACATTTATTTTCCCTCTCTAGGCATGATGCTTCAAAAATTGAGGTACTATATTACGTAGCAAGTCAATATCTTTGATTGTTTACAATTTTGGGATTGCTATCATAAATTGAATCACTGTGTCTTGGCTCTACTGAGTTCTACGGAGGTCAATATTCATTTTGCTGAGTTTGAGTTTTGGAGGCCATAAAAACGACGAACCACCTGTTGTGGTTAATCACAGTTAACCACAATCCGCAATTGACCATGTATATTATCTATCCGTTCAAATGTTTTCCGACCAGTTGACAGAAACCGTCTGAAAATAACCAGAATGCCACTTTACCATTTTAATCCTCGCTGGTGCTCTTTGGAACATTACCATGTTAGGTAGTGAGCAAGGCTGTGTGGGGGCGTTCGAGTGAGTGGAAGGGTGAGTTTGAGAGTGTTCAGAGAAGTCGGCTTCACATTTGAAGCATAGCTCATGATCGATATGATTGGCTGCGTGCTGAGAACGTACAGTAAATGAACGCTCTCGATGGATCCTTTGACCCGGTATGTACTCTAAATATAAAAATGACAGAGAAGAGAAACCACCGCTCGGACGTATCAGCCACCGCTGAGCGTCACCTGCGGCTCTGTGGCCCAAATTTGAATTTCTCACTGCAGCATTTATTTGTTGGCACAAGACAGCTCTGTCATTGCCACGGAAACATCTGCCAATAAAGGGCTTTCCTACACGATACCTCTGGTTGTAGCATCACAACCAACACAAACAAGAGATTGCTTTTCGAAACGGTTCAAACTTGTCATTCGGTAACATGGTAGTATAAGCAAGGGTAACCACTCCAAGACTTAATGTTAGAAATAACAAAACACTCTTTAAATACTCACTTGACTGAATGACGGATGAGGCGGCAGCTGACATATTGTCCTTTAAGATCAACTTTTACACAAATACAATGAAGTCGACCACGGATTTAATGTAATCTCACTTGCATATCAATATGGCAGCTAAGGAGATGCTAACTAGCACAAAAAGAAAACCGTAGTCCAGATTTTCACCCCGTGCTCCTTGTCAAACAGCAGAAGCAGAAAAACGAATCAAATGTTCACAGAAAAACTCAAATGCGGGTCACAAAAAGTTGTTAAATACCAACTGAGGTGGGAATTCTGCCAGACTGTCACTGACGGTTTGCTGACGATTGACGGGAACCTTTTTTTAAAAAAATGACGGATTAAGCAATGATGATTTCATCCATCAGAGTAATCGTCACTGACGGATGCCTGTTTTGGACTGACGGACTTCTGACGGACTAACAGACGGACTTAGTTGATGTACTGAGCAACGGGAGATTACAATTCGGTTTGTCACAAAAAATGACGGACTGACGGATGACAGACTAGCAAAGTTCATTAAAATGCCCAACTATGAATATCAATATCATCATCCACATGGCTACTGCCCATTTTTGACTATCAAAACACCCTTGACAATGGAGATGGGAAGTCTTTTTTCTGCAAATGAGCAGACTTAACAGTGAATATTCTTCTTTCACAAAAGGTGTTGCAACAACCAGGAAAAAGCACCAACAAAACACAGAATTGACCATTTGATTCTGGTTCTAATGAGGTCTAGCGCTAGCATGATATTCTGACATCACACATGATAGACATTTTGATGTTCAAAATATGCGCAGACTTGAACATGTTCTCCAAATACTGGGATCAAACTCCTAATATTCGGTACTCTAAGGCGTTCAACTCTGGAAGTTCCCCTGTATTTTCAGGGAGCGGGAGGCAATCCCGCCACCCAGGTGTGCGTGTGTGTACATTCATGTAGCTTGAAAAAAAAAAAAAAAAAAAAAAAGCTGTTGCAATTAATAATACAATCACCCTCCTGGTGTGTGATGCTATGTTTTGGCTTCCCTAATGAGGACTAGATTCATCTTCAGTCTCTGACAGTATGCTGAGCGGGAAATGTTGCTCTCCAGCCTGTTTCCATGGAGATGCTCATGGAGCTGTCGCACCCCACCACACAACCGACAGCTCCCCCACCACCCTGCTTCTGCTGTACATTCCACCGAACAGTGCCGCTTCATAAGAGGGATCTGGGCCAGTGTGTGTTTGTGTGGGGAGATAATGCCGCGTTCAAGGGCTGCATATTTTCACATGACTGTCTTTTGTTGCTCGCTACACGCGAGTGTGCATGCGTTGTCTCATGTTGTCAGTCGTACCCTTTAAACGTGCACGCGCGGGTAGGTGTGCGTTATGAAGGCCGGGTTTACCGGGGGAATCGTCATTATTGACAAACGGTAAAAGCTAATGTAGCGCGCGTACTGCATGTGTGTGTGTGTGAGCAAGAGACATTGTGAGTCAGAGGAACAGAGAGAGGCGAGGGTGAAATGTGCCATCAGGAGGAGTGAGAGGGTGAAGAAGGTCAGGAGCGGAGACAAAGAATAAGGAAAAGACCCTTGGTATAATGGATGGCGAAAACGGTTGTTACATTTTCAAATTTGGGGGAACTTAAAGGACAGAAAAGGGCTTTGAAGACATTTTCAGATTTATAGACATTGTACGTCTCTTGAGGTCGTTTTTAAAACGTACAAAAGAAAAAAAAACAAAGTCTCCGTTTCCACCATTCGCTTTGCTAGCAGTAATTTTGACAGATTTAAAGCCTAGCACAGAAAGCAGAAATAAGTGAGGGATAGAAAACCTATTGCGACTAATTGCACTGTTTGAGTCACTGGCGCATTAATGGAACCATCTAAGAAGTCCCAGTTACCCCACTTTTCTGTTCAATATCAACCTTTTTAAAGATGAAATGGTAAATTTCCTTTCATGCTTTTAGTGGCCGAAATGATCACAGTGATCGGCGTTCTCACAATATCGCTACATCGCAGATACCACACTTGTAACAAAAGCAGTTTTATCTCAAATAAACAACTAAGTTACAAAGGTGACCGCGATATCTTTAACAAAGCAAATTTGCATTGGCTGTACAATTTTCTGATCATGGGGACGCCAGAGGATTTTGTGTGTTGTCCCTGGCTTTGCAGCAACTTTCTTTCCTTTCTGCATTCTCTGCATACAGGGCAATTAGAGTAAATTAATTTTCAATCTGTCTTTAAAAAAAGCAAAATACGCCCACTCTTCTGCTCGAGTCCCCTTTGCAGATGAAAAATGATTGCAGTCATTTGGGCTGCCTTCCTCCATGTTTTGTAACAGCGTAACGCGTCTGTCGTCTTTGTCGTTGTCTGAGTTGCTTTCTCTGTTAGTTGGCTGTGAGTGCACGCATGAAAGGATGACACAAGACAAAATGAACTACTACGCTCAGAGATGCTAAATAAAGTATTAACGGTATTTGCAATTTGATATGGTGGTAACAACCATCTGAAATGCTATCAGTATATTATCAGTAAAGCGTAAACAGTTTCATCTGTAATGTGTATTGTGAACATTACATTTTGGTGAGAATCCACTCAAAGAGTAGAGATAGACCCATATGGATTTTTCAGGGCCGATATCGATTAGTGGCAGTCAAGGATGCCGATAACCGTTATCTGGAGCCGATATGCATTTTCAGTAAAAGGGAAATATTCCGTCCAAATTTAAAAAAACAAAAAACAAAACTCTAACTCACTTTGTTTTAGTGTCTTTTAGGATATTTTCTTAGGGCCGCTGCACAAGTCACACAACGGAGTATTGTGCCATATAAAAGTATTGATAGCTTGTGCTTTCCTTGTTTGTTAATCCATCACGCATGAAATGAGTGTGTTCCCTCAGAGGCCAGGCATGATGTACTCTGTGCAATTTATGCTATGTTATTTATTTACTTTTGTCTGCGAAGGTACAATGTGTGTGCGGTTATAAAGGTTGACATTACCAGATGGCTTTGGCTCCTCTTCTGTGCCATGCTACTCGCTGTGTGTTAATAGTCAAAGTGCTCTGACTCAAACTGGGCAGAAGCACCTGCCAGGTGGTATGTGTCCACATGGGGAATTCGGAGCGCTAATGCTAATGTGCTAAAATCACAGTTTGGCCAGGCAAGTTTACATACATATATTAACTGCTTGGTTATAATCCGGGAGACAAAACAACCAGGGTCCAAACCGCATCATTAGGAACGAGACAAGCCGAACAACAACAATGGAGGCTGTGTGAAGGCTGCGGGTCACGGTAAGGAAACAAATATTAGACTGGGGCCGCTGTAGCAAATTGGAGTTTATGGTGTACACTGTACAGGCAAAGGCACAGCAACGGGGTAAGCTAATGTTAGTATAACGTCATAAATATAGCATTGGCTTGGCAGGCTTGGAAATCAGACCTGCTGTAGAGTGAGTTTAGCCAAGGCAAGGCCAACGTAGCAACAAAGAAACTCTTATCAAAAGTTTGAGGTCTTCAACCAAGTGATAATGGCCGTTTCTCAATACGACAAGACTCTGGAGGATAGTCTAACGGCCATTTGGACTTGATATGTTAGTGAAACGGATGGCACCACACAAATCACCCTCGGATAACTATTGCAAATCTCAGTTGATGAGATGAGTAGCTGCTAAAACAGCAAAGTCAAGCTCAAACTTGAACATTGTGAGTGAGCTGTTCATGGTAATATTTAGACTGAATCGGCACAGATTTTCGTCTATGAAGATACGGTACAAAGCACTTGAAGTTTCTTTAAGTTTTTCATTTATTTCACAGTCTTTCACTGAAAGAAACATACTTACTTTTCAGTGCTTGTCAAGGAATGCCTAGAAAGCTTAGCCACTGAAAAAAAAAAAAAAAGCAGAGCATCCAGTTGCTTTAGCGATAGACACCAAATCAAAGTGCTATTAAATGTTACACTTGAATTCATTAGGTGGTCTCAAATGACTCCAAATGCATGCTAATGTGTGCTGAATGTGTGAGCAGCAGTTTGACAACATGTCTACCATACAAACGCCATAACGGGCTAATATGACAATGTTGTTCTCAAGCTGCCAATTAATTCATAATGAACACAGTCAAATAGTCCAGGCATGCAATTAGTGAAATTGTAGATGATGATTTCCCTGATCAGTGCTATTTCCGATTTCCTACGAGATCACAGTTGAATGCATCCCTAAACACAGTGGGCAAAAATGGCTTTGGGCATTGCAAATATGCAAATGTTTGCGTCAAGCAATTTTTGGGTGGTCGATTTCAAAACTCCTACAAGGGATCTTGCTCCAGTTCCAAACTCATTCTAGCATGGTTCCCGTGTGATGTGAAAGCCATCTGACTTCATACAGTATGAACACACTGATAGTGACTGTAAATGTCCGACTCTGTAGCCCACATAATGCCATGAGGTATAAGGTGAAGAAGTGTGGTGATGATAACATGCTCCCACCGTGCTCGAAATAATTACGTTGAGTCAAAACAGTCAGAATACGAACATTAAATTCAAATTACACACTTGGACATGCAATGTAAATCCAACTTTCAACAATCTAACCTACAACTTGCCACTTGTCAGTGTGAAGTATCACTTTCCACTTGAGCTCGTCATTCATCAGGATCATCTAAAGGTTGTTTGGAGATTAATAAAAAGGGAGGACCGGTCTGGCGGATGATGTAATAACCACGGTGGTAGGCTGTTGCCTGGATACTGCGAGACAGCAGAGAAAACACTTTGGCCAGGTCGAATTGTCTCGTTCACTATGATGACAATGAATGTTTGAAGAAACCAATTCTGCTGAATGATTTTTGAAGGACGTGTCCACGGGTCGACTTATGAAGCTTTGCGTGACATCATGTCCTTGCGTATTGTCTTAGTTAAGTTACATGATTGGTTCCTCCAACCTTATTGCCTAACAGCGCCATCTTTAGTGCTCTTCGGGGTTCCATGACGTACGCGGCTAACCCAGCTGATAATGATTCGATTTCGCAGTGTGTAAATGTTGAAGTACGGTGTTGATTATGCATGTTTTTCTAACAGTGTTTAGCATATCTCCTTTTCTGGTTCAGTCATCGAAGTCTAATTGAATCTAAACTCCACTCTCACTTACGTACTTCAACACCGAATTGTTGAATGTCTTTAAATTCGAAAGTTATTGAGAGAAGACCGAAAGTGATCCTCTGTTGCTTGTGCCGCACTCATTTAGAGCAGCCCACGGTGTCTCCTCCATTAAGAGATTGCAGGACTGTTGGTTAGCAGGCAATTATTTTGGCAAACTGCTACGCGAGACCCATGATGTCCTGATTTCCTTCCTCGAAAAGTTACGAGTCAAATATTTTAGCATCCATCCATCCCGTTTTCTAAACCGCTTGTTGGGGTCACAAGTAATTGGAGCCAGCTGATTTTGGAAGAGAGGCGGGGTCCACCCTTGTTGCCAGTCTATTGCAGGACTCTGAGACAAACAATCATTTCCATTCATACATATAGTCAATTTAAAATGGCATGTTTTAGGGATTTATGACCTCCTGGTCGTGAGGCAGACGTGCCAGCCACAATGTTGAAGCGCAGCTAAGATTTAACCAGCAACTCCATATTTGCTACCATTTCCACCTGGACATGTTTGTTTCATGGCCGACCTTTCTGTCAGATGAAAATCTTGCATCTCCACTTTTAATGATATTGTATCTTTAATACAACCAAATTGTCAGTGTTCTCAGCATGTCTTGTTAAAAGTATATAGTCAGAGAACCGATGAAAATGTGTGTTTAGCCCTCTCGTCATGTTCAATCCACTTACTTTTGTGTTCCGGTCAAATTTCACAGGGCTGTTGTGACATTGTTGTGAAAACATTAATCACAGCCACTCTTTAATTGAACACGTTTTTTTTTAGGTTGTGAATCATGTGTCAGAGTCGTAGTTAACATGAATAACTGCAGTGAAAATACAAATAGGCAAGGAAAATGTACTCCAAAATGATCATGTGTAAAAAATATATCGACCCAAAGACCAAACACCTCAAAATGAACTTGC